>NW_027525010.1:0-25091 GCF_052094955.1 Ictidomys tridecemlineatus
GCCAAGCTTCCAAAAAACTACGAGTTGCTGAAATCTCAGCACACACTTTTTCACCCAATCCTGATGAAACTTTCAGGAAATGATCAGTACCACCAATCCCACTTGGCTCGCCAAATCTCCTTCTTCTAGGTGAAACCGTTCGTTGGCAGTAACCGGTTTCATTTTGAGGTTTCACTCTGTTTTCTCCTATAGGGATACATGTATTTGGAACTCTAAATCAAACACGGTTGTCCTAGCTCTTTGAAACTTGACACCATAAAGCAGTTTCAAGTTCTATCTCTATGGTTTGTTTGCTGTTGATGTAGCCCTAAGCAGAGACTGGCGAGAATCACTTTCATGGAAAGGGCCTGCCAAGCTTCCAAAAAACTACGAGTTGCCTGAAATCTCAGCACACACTTTTTCACCCAATCTTGATGAAACTTTCAGGTAATGATCAGTACACCAATCCCACTTGGCTCGCCAAATTTCGTTCTTCTAGGTGAAACCGTTCGTTGGCAGTAACCGGTTTCATTTGAGGTTTCACTCTGTTTTCTCCTATAGGGATACATGTATTTGGAACTCTAAATCCAACACGGTTTGTGCTAGCTCTTTGAAACTTGACACCATAAAGCAGTTTCAAGTTCTATCTCTATGGTTTGTTTGCTGTTGATGTAGCCCTAAGCAGAGACTGGCGAGAATCACTTTCATGGAAAGGCCTGCCAAGCTTCCAAAAAACTACGAGTTGCCTGAAATCTCAGCACACACTTTTTCACCCAAATCCTGATGAAACTTTCAGGAAATGATCAGTACACCAATCCCACTTGGCTCGCCAAATCTCCTTCTTCTAGGTAAAACCGTTCGTTAACAGTAACCGGTTTCATTTTGAGGTTTCACTCTGTTTTCTCTATAGGGATACATGTATTTGAACTCTAAATCCAACACAGTTTGTGCTAGCTCTTTGAAACTTGACACCATAAAGCAGTTTCAAGTTCTATCTCTATGGTTTGTTTGCTGTTGATGTAGCCCTAAGCAGAGACTGGCGAGAATCACTTTCATGGAAAGGGCCTGCCAAGCTTCCAAAAAACTACGAGTTGCCTGAAATCTCAGCACACACTTTTTCACCCAATCTTGATGAAACTTTCAGGTAATGATCAGTACACCAATCCCACTTGGCTCGCCAAATCTCGTTCTTCTAGGTGAAACCGTTCGTTGGCAGTAACCGGTTTCATTTTGAGGTTTCACTCTGTTTTCTCCTATAGGGATACATGTATTTGGAACTCTAAATCAAACACGGTTTGTGCTAGCTCTTTGAAACTTGACACCATAAAGCAGTTTCAAGTTCTATCTCTATGGTTTGTTTGCTGTTGATGTAGCCCTAAGCAGAGACTGACGAGAATCACTTTCATGGAAAGGGCCTGCCAAGCTTCCAAAAACTACGAGTTGCCTGAAATCTCAGCACACACTTTTTCACCCAATCCTGATGAAACTTTCAGGAAATGATCAGTACACCAATCCCACTTGGCTCGCCAAATCTCCTTCTTCTAGGTGAAACCGTTCGTTGGCAGTAACCGGTTTCATTTTGAGGTTTCACTCTGTTTTCTCCTATAGGGATACATGTATTTGGAACTCTAAATCAAACACGGTTTGTGCTAGCTCTTTGAAACTTGACACAATAAAGCAGTTTCAAGTTCTATCTCTATGGTTTGTTTGCTGTTGATGTAGCCCTAAGCAGAGACTGGTGAGAATCACTTTCATGGAAAGGGCCTGCCAAGCTTCCAAAAAACTACGAGTTGCCTGAAATCTCAGCACACACTTTTTCACCCAATCTTGATGAAACTTTCAGGTAATGATCAGTACACAAATCCCACTTGGCTCGCCAAATCTCGTTCTTCTAGGTGAAACCGTTCGTTGGCAGTAACCGGTTTCATTTTGAGGTTTCACTCTGTTTTCTCCTATAGGGATACATGTATTTGGAACTCTAAATCCAACACGGTTTGTGCTAGCTCTTTGAAACTTGACACCATAAAGCAGTTTCAAGTTCTATCTCTATGGTTTGTTTGCTGTTGATGTAGCCCTAAGCAGAGACTGGCGAGAATCACTTTCATGGAAAGGGCCTGCCAAGCTTCCAAAAAACTTCGAGTTGCCTGAAATCTCAGCACACACTTTTTCACCCAATCTTGATGAAACTTTCAGGGAATGATCAGTACACCAATCCCACTTGGCTCGCCAAATTTCGTTTTCTAGGTGTGAAACAGTTCGTTGGCAGTAACCTGTTTCATTTTGAGGTTTCACTCTGTTTTCTCCTATAGGGATACCTGTATTTGGAACTCTAAATCCAACACGGTTTGTGCTAGCTCTTTGAAACTTGACACCATAAAGCAGTTTCAAGTTCTATCTCTATGGTTTGTTTGCTGTTGATGTAGCCCTAAGCAGAGACTGGCGAGAATCACTTTCATGGAAAGGGCCTGCCAAGCTTCCAAAAAACTACGAGTTGCCTGAAATCTCAGCACACACTTTTTCACCCCAATCTTGATGAAACTTTCAGGTAATGAGCAGTACACCAATCCCACTTGGCTCGCCAAATTTCGTTCTTCTAGGTGAAACCGTTCGTTGGTAGTAACCGGTTCATTTTGAGGTTTCACTCTGTTTTCTCCTATAGGGATACATGTATTTGGAACTCTAAATCAAACACGGTTTGTGCTAGCTCTTTGAAACTTGACACAATAAAGCAGTTTCAAGTTCTATCTCTATGGTTTGTTTGCTGTTGATGTAGCCCTAGCAGAGACTGGTGAGAATCACTTTCATGGAAAGGGCCTGCCAAGCTTCCAAAAAACTACGAGTTGCCTGAAATCTCAGCACACACTTTTTCACCCAATCTTGATGAAACTTTCAGGTAATGATCAGTACACCAATCCCACTTGGCTCGCCAAATCTCGTTGTTCTAGGTGAAACCGTTCGTTGGCAGTAACCGGTTTCATTTTGAGGTTTCACTCTGTTTTCTCCTATAGGGATACATGTATTTGGAACTCTAAATCCAACACGGTTTGTGCTAGCTCTTTGAAACTTGACACCATAAAGCAGTTTCAAGTTCTATCTCTATGGTTTGTTTGCTGTTGATGTAGCCCTAAGCAGAGACTGGCGAGAATCACTTTCATGGAAAGGGCCTGCCAAGCTTCCAAAAAACTTCGAGTTGCCTGAAATCTCAGCACACACTTTTTCACCCAATCTTGATGAAACTTTCAAGTAATGATCAGTACACCAATCCCACTTGGCTCGCCAAATTTCGTTCTTCTAGGTGAAAGAGTTCCTTGGCAGTAACCGGTTTCATTTTCAGGTTTCACTCTGTTTTCTCCTATAGGGATACATGTATTTGGAACTCTAAATCAAACACGGTTTGTGCTAGCTCTTTGAAACTTGACACCATAAAGCAGTTTCAAATTCTATCTCTATGGTTTGTTTGCTGTTGATGTAGTCCTAAGCAGAGACTGGCGAGAATCACTTTCATGGAAAGGGCCTGCCAAGCTTCCAAAAAACTACGAGTTGCCTGAAATCTCAGCACACACTTTTTCACCCAATCTTGATGAAACTTTCAGGTAATGAGCAGTACACCAATCCCACTTGGCTCGCCAAATTTCGTTCTTCTAGGTGAAACCGTTCGTTGGCAGTAACTGGTTTCATTTTGAGGTTTCACTCTGTTTTCTCCTATAGGGATACATGTATTTGGAACTCTAAATCAAACACGGTTTGTGCTAGCTCTTTGAAACTTGACACCAAAAAGCAGTTTCAAGTTCTATCTCTATGGTTTGTTTGCTGTTGATGTAGCCCTAAGCAGAGACTGGCGAGAATCACTTTCATGGAAAGGGCCTGCCAAGCTTCCAAAAAACTACGAGTTGCCTGAAATCTCAGCACACACTTTTTCACCCAATCTTGATTAAACTTTCAGGTAATGATCAGTACACAAATCCCACTTGGCTCGCCAAATTTCGTTCTTCTAGGTGAAACCGTTCGTTGGCAGTAACCGGTTTCATTTTGAGGTTTCACTCTGTTTTCTCCTATAGGGATACATGTATTTGGAACTCTAAATCAAACACGGTTTGTGCTAGCTCTTTGAAACTTGACACCATAAAGCAGTTTCAAGTTCTATCTCTATGGTTTGTTTGCTGTTGATGTAGCCCTAAGCAGAGACTGGCGAGAATCACTTTCATGGAAAGGGCCTGCCAAGCTTCCAAAAAACTATGAGTTGCCTGAAATCTCAGCACACACTTTTTCACCCAATCTTGATGAAACTTTCAGGTAATGATCAGTACACCAATCCCACTTGGCTCGCCAAATCTCGTTCTTCTAGGTGAAACCGTTCGTTGGCAGTAACCGGTTTCATTTTGAGGTTTCACTCTGTTTTCTCCTATAGGGATACATGTATTTGAAACTCTAAATCAAACACGGTTTGTGCTAGCTCTTTGAAACTTGACACCATAAAGCAGTTTCAAGTTCTATCTCTATGGTTTGTTTGCTGTTGATGTAGCCCTAAGCAGAGACTGGCGAGAATCACTTTCATGGAAAGGGCCTGCCAAGCTTCCAAAAAACTACGAGTTGCCTGAAATCTCAGCACACACTTTTTCACCCAATCTTGATGAAACTTTCAGGTAATGATCAGTACATAAATCCCACTTGGCTCGTTAAATTTCGTTCTTCTAGGTGAAACCGTTCGTTGGCAGAAACCGGTTTCATTTTGAGGTTTCACTCTGTTTTCTCCTATAGGGATACATGTATTTGGAACTCTAAATCAAACACGGTTTGTGCTAGCTCTTTGAAACTTGACACCATAAAGCAGTTTCAAGTTGTATCTCTATGGTTTGTTTGCTGTTGATGTAGCCCTAAGCAGAGACTGGCGAGAATCACTTTCATGGAAAGGGCCTGCCAAGCTTCCAAAAAACTACGAGTTGCCTGAAATCTCAGCACACACTTTTTCACCCAATCTTGATGAAACTTTCAGGTAATGATCAGTACACCAATCCCACTTGGCTCGCCAAATCTCGTTCTTCTAGGTGAAACCGTTCGTTGGCAGTAACCGGTTTCATTTTGAGGTTTCACTCTGTTTTCTCCTATAGGGATACATGTATTTGGAACTCTAAATCCAACAGGGTTTGTGCTAGCTCTTTGAAACTTGACACCATAAAGCAGTTTCAAGTTCTATCTCTATGGTCTGTTTGCTGTTGATGTAGCCCTAAGCAGAGACTGGCGAGCATCACTTTCATGGAAAGGGCCTGCCAAGCTTCCAAAAAACTATGAGTTGCCTGAAATCTCAGCACACACTTTTTCACCCAATCTTGATGAAACTTTCAGGTAATGATCAGTACATAAATCCCACTTGGCTCGTTAAATTTTGTTCTTCTAGGTGAAACCGTTCGTTGGCAGTAACCGGTTTCATTTTGAGGTTTCACTCTGTTTTCTCCTATAGGGATACATGTATTTGGAACTCTAAATCAAACACGGTTTGTGCTAGCTCTTTGAAACTTGACACCATAAAGCAGTTTCAAGTTCTATCTCTATGGTTTGTTTGCTGTTGATGTAGCCCTAAGCAGAGACTGGCGAGAATCACTTTCATGGAAAGGGCCTGCCAAGCTTCCAAAAAACTACGAGTTGCCTGAAATCTCAGCACACACTTTTTCACACAATCTTGATGAAACTTTCAGGTAATGATCAGTACACCAATCCCACTTGGCTCGCCAAATCTCCTTCTTTTAGGTGAAACCGTTCGTTAACAGTAACCGGTTTCATTTTGAGGTTTCACTCTGTTTTCTCCTATAGGGATACATGTATTTGGAACTCTAAATCAAACACGGTTTGTGCTAGCTCTTTGAAACTTGACACCATAAAGCAGTTTCAAGTTCTTTCTCTATGGTTTGTTTGCTGTTGATGTAGCCCTAAGCAGAGACTGGCGAGAATCACTTTCATGGAAAGGGCCTGCCAAGCTTCCAAAAAACTACGAGTTGCCTGAAATCTCAGCACACACTTTTTCACCCAATCTTGATGAAACTTTCAGGTAATGATCAGTACACCAATCCCACTTGGCTCGCCAAATTTCGTTCTTCTAGGTGAAACCGTTCATTGGCAGTAACCGGTTTCATTTTGAGGTTTCACTCTGTTTTCTCCTATAGGGATACATGTATTTGGAACTCTAAATCAAACACGGTTTGTGCTAGCTCTTTGAAACTTGACACCATAAAGCAGTTTCAAGTTCTATCTCTATGGTTTGTTTGCTGTTGATGTAGCCCTAAGCAGAGACTGGCGAGAATCACTTTCATGGAAAGGGCCTGCCAAGCTTCCAAAAAACTACGAGTTGCCTGAAATCTCAACACAAACTTTTTCACACAATCTTGATGAAACTTTCAGGTAATGATCAGTACACCAATCCCACTTGGCTCGCCAAATCTCCTTCTTCTAGATGAAACCGTTCGTTGGCAGTAACCGGTTTCATTTTGAGGTTTCACTCTGTTTTCTCCTAAAGGGATACATGTATTTGGAACTCTAAATCAAACACGGTTTGTGCTAGCTCTTTGAAATTGACACCATAAAGCAGTTTCAAGTTCAATCTCTATGGTTTGTTTGCTGTTGATGTAGCCCTAAGCAGAGACTGGCGAGAATCACTTTCATGGAAAGGGCCTGCCAAGCTTCCAAAAAACTACGAGTTGCCTGAAATCTCAGCACACACTTTTTCACCCAAACTTGATGAAACTTTCAGGTAATGATCAGTACACCAATCCCACTTGGCTCGCCAAATCTCCTTCTTCTAGGTGAAACCGTTGGTTAACAGTAACCGGTTTCATTTTGAGGTTTCACTCTGTTTTCTCCTATAGGGATACATGTATTTGGAACTCTAAATCCAACAGGGTTTGTGCTAGCTCTTTGAAACTTGACACAATAAAGCAGTTTCAAGTTCTATCTCTATGGTTTGTTTGCTGTTGATGTAGCCCTAAGCAGAGACTGGCGAGAATCACTTTCATGGAAAGGGCCTGCCAAGCTTCCCAAAAACTACGAGTTGCCTGAAATCTCAGCACACACTTTTTCACCCAATCTTGATGAAACTTTCAGGTAATGATCAGTACACCAATCCCACTTGGCTCGCCAAATTTCGTTCTTCCAGGTGAAACCGTTCGTTGGCAGTAACCGGTTTCATTTTGAGGTTTCACTCTGTTTTCTCCTACAGGGATACATGTATTTGGAACTCTAAATCAAACACGGTTTGTGCTAGCTCTTTGAAACTTGACACCATAAAGCAGTTTCTAGTTCTATCTCTATGGTTTGTTTGCTGTTGATGTAGCCCTAAGCAGAGACTGGCGAGAATCACTTTCATGGAAAGGGCCTGCCAAGCTTCCAAAAAACTACGAGTTGCCTGAAATCTCAGCACACACTTTTTCACCCAATCTTGATGAAACTTTCAGGTAATGATCAGTACACCAATCCCACTTGGCTCGCCAAATTTCGTTCTTCTAGGTGAAACCGTTCGTTGGCAGTAACCGGTTTCATTTTGAGGTTTCACTCTGTTTTCTCCTATAGGGATACATGTATTTGGAACTCTAAATCCAACAGGGTTTGTGCTAGCTCTTTGAAACTTGACACCATAATGCAGTTTCAAGTTCTATCTCTATGGTTTGTTTGCTGTTGATGTAGCCCTAAGCAGAGACTGGCGAGAATCACTTTCATGGAAAGGGCCTGCCAAGCTTCCAAAAAACTACGAGTTGCCTGAAATCTCAGCACACACTTTTTCACCCAATCTTGATGAAACTTTCAGGTAATGATCAGTACACCAATCCCACTTGGCTCGCCAAATTTCGTTCTTCTAGGTGAAACCGTTCGTTGGCAGTAACCGGTTTCATTTTGAGGTTTCACTCTGTTTTCTCCTATAGGGATACATGTATTTGGAACTCTAAATCAAACACGGTTTGTGCTAGCTCTTTGAAACTTGACACCATAAAGCAGTTTCAAGTTCTATCTCTATGGTTTGTTTGCTGTTGATGTAGCCCTAAGCAGAGACTGGCGAGAATCACTTTCATGGAAAGGGCCTGCCAAGCTTCCAAAAAACTACGAGTTGCCTGAAATCTCAACACAAACTTTTTCACACAATCTTGATGAAACTTTCAGGTAATGATCAGTACACCAATCCCACTTGGCTCGCCAGATCTCCTTCTTCTAGATGAAACCGTTCGTTGGCAGTAACCGGTTTCATTTTGAGGTTTCACTCTGTTTTCTCCTATAGGGATACATGTATTTGGAACTCTAAATCAAACACGGTTTGTGCTAGCTCTTTGAAACTTGACACCATAAAGCAGTTTCAAGTTCTATCTCTATGGTTTGTTTGCTGTTGATGTAGCCCTAAGCAGAGACTGGCGAGAATCACTTTCATGGAAAGGGCCTGCCAAGCTTCCAAAAAACTACGAGTTGCCTGAAATCTCAGCACACACTTTTTCACCCAATCTTGATGAAACTTTCAGGTAATGATCAGTACACAAATCCCACTTGGCTCGCAAAATCTCGTTCTTCTAGGTGAAACCGTTCGTTGGCAGTAACCGGTTTCATTTTGAGGTTTCACTCTGTTTTCTCCTATAGGGATACACGTATTTGGAACTCTAAATCAAACAGGGTTTGTGCTAGCTCTTTGAAACTTGACACAATAAAGCAGTTTCAAGTTCTATCTCTATGGTTTGTTTGCTGTTGATGTAGCCCTAAGCAGAGACTGGCGAGAATCACTTTCATGGAAAGGGCCTGCCAAGCTTCCAAAAAACTACGAGTTGCCTGAAATCTCAGCACACACTATTTCACCCAATCTTGATGAAACTTTCAGGTAATGATCAGTACACCAATCCCACTTGGATCGCCAAATTTCGTTCTTCTAGGTGAAACCGTTCGTTGGCAGTAACCGGTTTCATTTTGAGGTTTCACTCTGTTTTCTCCTATAGGGATACATGTATTTGGAACTCTAAATCCAACACGGTTTGTGCTAGCTCTTTGAAACTTGACACCATAAAGCAGTTTCAAGTTCTATCTCTATGGTTTGTTTGCAGTTGATGTAGCCCTAAGCAGAGACTGGCGAGAATCACTTTCATGGAAAGGGCCTGCCAAGCTTCCAAAAAACTACGAGTTGCCTGAAATCTCAGCACACACTTTTTCACCCAATCTTGATGAAACTTTCAGGTAATGATCAGTACACCAATCCCACTTGGCTCGCCAAATTTCGTTCTTCTAGGTGAAACCGTTCATTGGCAGTAACCGGTTTCATTTTGAGGTTTCACTCTGTTTTCTCCTATAGGGATACATGTATTTGGAACTCTAAATCAAACACGGTTTGTGCTAGCTCTTTGAAACTTGACACCATAAAGCAGTTTCAAGTTCTATCTCTATGGTTTGTTTGCTGTTGATGTAGCCCTAAGCAGAGACTGGCGAGAATCACTTTCATGGAAAGGGCCTGCCAAGCTTCCAAAAAACTACGAGTTGCCTGAAATCTCAACACAAACTTTTTCACACAATCTTGATGAAACTTTCAGGTAATGATCAGTACACCAATCCCACTTGGCTCGCCAAATCTCCTTCTTCTAGATGAAACCGTTCGTTGGCAGTAACCGGTTTCATTTTGAGGTTTCACTCTGTTTTCTCCTAAAGGGATACATGTATTTGGAACTCTAAATCAAACACGGTTTGTGCTAGCTCTTTGAAATTGACACCATAAAGCAGTTTCAAGTTCAATCTCTATGGTTTGTTTGCTGTTGATGTAGCCCTAAGCAGAGACTGGCGAGAATCACTTTCATGGAAAGGGCCTGCCAAGCTTCCAAAAAACTACGAGTTGCCTGAAATCTCAGCACACACTTTTTCACCCAAACTTGATGAAACTTTCAGGTAATGATCAGTACACCAATCCCACTTGGCTCGCCAAATTTCGTTCTTCTAGGTGAAACCGTTCGTTGGCAGTAACCGGTTTCATTTTGAGGTTTCACTCTGTTTTCTCCTATGGGGATACACGTATTTGGAACTCTAAATCCAACAGGGTTTGTGCTAGCTCTTTGAAACTTGACACCATAATGCAGTTTCAAGTTCTATCTCTATGGTTTGTTTGCTGTTGATGTAGCCCTAAGCAGAGACTGGCGAGAATCACTTTCATGGAAAGGGCCTGCCAAGCTTCCAAAAAACTACGAGTTGCCTGAAATCTCAGCACACACTTTTTCACCCAATCTTGATGAAACTTTCAGGTAATGATCAGTACACCAATCCCACTTGGCTCGCCATATTTCGTTCTTCTAGGTGAAACCGTTCGTTGGCAGTAACCGGTTTCATTTTGAGGTTTCACTCTGTTTTCTCCTATAGGGATACATGTATTTGGAACTCTAAATCAAACACGGTTTGTGCTAGCTCTTTGAAACTTGACACCATAAAGCAGTTTCAAGTTCTATCTCTATGGTTTGTTTGCTGTTGATGTAGCCCTAAGCAGAGACTGGCGAGAATCACTTTCATGGAAAGGGCCTGCCAAGCTTCCAAAAAACTACGAGTTGCCTGAAATCTCAACACAAACTTTTTCACACAATCTTGATGAAACTTTCAGGTAATGATCAGTACACCAATCCCACTTGGCTCGCCAGATCTCCTTCTTATAGATGAAACCGTTCGTTGGCAGTAACCGGTTTCATTTTGAGGTTTCACTCTGTTTTCTCCTATAGGGATACATGTATTTGGAACTCTAAATCAAACACGGTTTGTGCTAGCTCTTTGAAACTTGACACCATAAAGCAGTTTCAAGTTCTATCTCTATGGTTTGTTTGCTGTTGATGTAGCCCTAAGCAGAGACTGGCGAGAATCACTTTCATGGAAAGGGCCTGCCAAGCTTCCAAAAAACTACGAGTTGCCTGAAATCTCAGCACACACTTTTTCACCCAATCTTGATGAAACTTTCAGGTAATGATCAGTACACAAATCCCACTTGGCTCGCAAAATCTCGTTCTTCTAGGTGAAACCGTTCGTTGGCAGTAACCGGTTTCATTTTGAGGTTTCACTCTGTTTTCTCCTATAGGGATACACGTATTTGGAACTCTAAATCAAACAGGGTTTGTGCTAGCTCTTTGAAACTTGACACAATAAAGCAGTTTCAAGTTCTATCTCTATGGTTTGTTTGCTGTTGATGTAGCCCTAAGCAGAGACTGGCGAGAATCACTTTCATGGAAAGGGCCTGCCAAGCTTCCAAAAAACTACGAGTTGCCTGAAATCTCAGCACACACTATTTCACCCAATCTTGATGAAACTTTCAGGTAATGATCAGTACACCAATCCCACTTGGATCGCCAAATTTCGTTCTTCTAGGTGAAACCGTTCGTTGGCAGTAACCGGTTTCATTTTGAGGTTTCACTCTGTTTTCTCCTATAGGGATACATGTATTTGGAACTCTAAATCCAACACGGTTTGTGCTAGCTCTTTGAAACTTGACACCATAAAGCAGTTTCAAGTTCTATCTCTATGGTTTGTTTGCAGTTGATGTAGCCCTAAGCAGAGACTGGCGAGAATCACTTTCATGGAAAGGGCCTGCCAAGCTTCCAAAAAACTACGAGTTGCCTGAAATCTCAGCACACACTTTTTCACCCAATCTTGATGAAACTTTCAGGTAATGATCAGTACACCAAACCCACTTGCCTCGCCAAATCTCCTTCTTCTAGGTGAAACCGTTGGTTAACAGTAACCGGTTTCATTTTGAGGTTTCACTCTGTTTTCTCCTATAGGGATACATGTATTTGGAAATCTAATTCCAACACGGTTTGTGCTAGCTCTTTGAAACTCGACACCATAAAGCAGTTTCAAGTTCTATCTCTATGGTTTGTTTGGTGTTGATGTAGCCCTAAGCAGAGACTGGCTAGAATCACTTTCATGGAAAGGGCCTGCCAAGCTTCCAAAAAACTACGAGTTGCCTGAAATCTCAGCACACACTTTTTCACCCAATCTTGATGAAACTTTCAGGTAATGATCAGTACATAAATCCCACTTGGCTCGTTAAATTTTGTTCTTCTAGGTGAAACCGTTCGTTGGCAGTAACCGGTTTCATTTTGAGGTTTCACTCTGTTTTCTCCTATAGGGATACATGTATTTGGAACTCTAAATCAAACACGGTTTGTGCTAGCTCTTTGAAACATGACACCATAAAGCAGTTTCAAGTTTTATCTCTATGGTTTGTTCTCTGTTGATGTAGCCCTAAGCAGAGACTGGCGAGAATCACTTTCATGGAAAGGGCCTGCCAAGCTTCCAAAAAACTACGAGTTGCCTGAAATCTCAGCACACACTTTTTCACCCAATCTTGATGAAACTTTCTGGTAATGATCAGTACACAAATCCCACTTGGCTCGCCAAATCTCGTTCTTCTAGGTGAAACCGTTCGTTGGCAGTAACCGGTTTCATTTTGAAGTTTTAACTCTGTTTTCTCCTATAGAGATACATGTATTTGGAACTCTAAATCAAACACGGTTTGTGCTAGCTCTTTGAAACTTGACACCATAAAGCAGTTTCTAGTTCTATCTCTATGGTTTGTTTGCTGTTGATGTAGCCCTAAGCAGAGACTGGCGAGAATCACTTTCATGGAAAGGGCCTGCCAAGCTTCCAAAAAACTACGAGTTGCCTGAAATCTCAGCACACACTTTTTCACCCAATCTTGATGAAACTTTCAGGTAATGATCAGTACACCAATCCCACTTGGCTCGCCAAATTTCGTTCTTCTAGGTGAAACTGTTCGTTGGCAGTAACCGGTTTCATTTTGAGGTTTCACTCTGTTTTCTCCTATAGGGATACATGTATTTGGAACTCTAAATCAAACACGGTTTGTGCTAGCTCTTTGAAACTTGACACCATAAAGCAGTTTCAAGTTCTATCTCTATGGTTTGTTTGCTGTTGATGTAGCCCTAAGCAGAGACTGGCGAGAATCACTTTCATGGAAAGGGCCTGCCAAGCTTCCAAAAAACTACGAGTTGCCTGAAATCTCAGCACACACTTTTTCACCCAATCTTGATGAAACTTTCAGGTAATGATCAGTACACAAATCCCACTTGGCTCGCAAAATCTCGTTCTTCTAGGTGAAACCGTTCGTTGGCAGTAACCGGTTTCATTTTGAGGTTTCACTCTGTTTTCTCCTATAGGGATACACGTATTTGGAACTCTAAATCAAACAGGGTTTGTGCTAGCTCTTTGAAACTTGACACAATAAAGCAGTTTCAAGTTCTATCTCTATGGTTTGTTTGCTGTTGATGTAGCCCTAAGCAGAGACTGGCGAGAATCACTTTCATGGAAAGGGCCTGCCAAGCTTCCAAAAAACTACGAGTTGCCTGAAATCTCAGCACACACTATTTCACCCAATCTTGATGAAACTTTCAGGTAATGATCAGTACACCAATCCCACTTGGATCGCCAAATTTCGTTCTTCTAGGTGAAACCGTTCGTTGGCAGTAACCGGTTTCATTTTGAGGTTTCACTCTGTTTTCTCCTATAGGGATACATGTATTTGGAACTCTAAATCCAACACGGTTTGTGCTAGCTCTTTGAAACTTGACACCATAAAGCAGTTTCAAGTTCTATCTCTATGGTTTGTTTGCTGTTGATGTAGCCCTAAGCAGAGACTGGCGAGAATCACTTTCATGGAAAGGGCCTGCCAAGCTTCCAAAAAACTACGAGTTGCCTGAAATCTCAGCACACACTTTTTCACCCAATCTTGATGAAACTTTCAGGTAATGATCAGTACACCAAACCCACTTGCCTCGCCAAATCTCCTTCTTCTAGGTGAAACCGTTGGTTAACAGTAACCGGTTTCATTTTGAGGTTTCACTCTGTTTTCTCCTATAGGGATACATGTATTTGGAAATCTAATTCCAACACGGTTTGTGCTAGCTCTTTGAAACTCGACACCATAAAGCAGTTTCAAGTTCTATCTCTATGGTTTGTTTGGTGTTGATGTAGCCCTAAGCAGAGACTGGCTAGAATCACTTTCATGGAAAGGGCCTGCCAAGCTTCCAAAAAACTACGAGTTGCCTGAAATCTCAGCACACACTTTTTCACCCAATCTTGATGAAACTTTCAGGTAATGATCAGTACATAAATCCCACTTGGCTCGTTAAATTTTGTTCTTCTAGGTGAAACCGTTCGTTGGCAGTAACCGGTTTCATTTTGAGGTTTCACTCTGTTTTCTCCTATAGGGATACATGTATTTGGAACTCTAAATCAAACACGGTTTGTGCTAGCTCTTTGAAACTTGACACCATAAAGCAGTTTCAAGTTTTATCTCTATGGTTTGTTCTCTGTTGATGTAGCCCTAAGCAGAGACTGGCGAGAATCACTTTCATGGAAAGGGCCTGCCAAGCTTCCAAAAAACTACGAGTTGCCTGAAATCTCAACACACACTTTTTCACCCAATCTTGATGAAACTTTCTGGTAATGATCAGTACACAAATCCCACTTGGCTCGCCAAATCTCGTTCTTCTAGGTGAAACCGTTCGTTGGCAGTAACCGGTTTCATTTTGAAGTTTTAACTCTGTTTTTCCTATAGAGATACATGTATTTGGAACTCTAAATCAAACACGGTTTGTGCTAGCTCTTTGAAACTTGACACCATAAAGCAGTTTCTAGTTCTATCTCTATGGTTTGTTTGCTGTTGATGTAGCCCTAAGCAGAGACTGGCGAGAATCACTTTCATGGAAAGGGCCTGCCAAGCTTCCAAAAAACTACGAGTTGCCTGAAATCTCAGCACACACTTTTTCACCCAATCTTGATGAAACTTTCAGGTAATGATCAGTACACCAATCCCACTTGGCTCGCCAAATTTCGTTCTTCTAGGTGAAACTGTTCGTTGGCAGTAACCGGTTTCATTTTGAGGTTTCACTCTGTTTTCTCCTATAGGGATACATGTATTTGGAACTCTAAATCCAACACGGTTTGTGCTAGCTCTTTGAAACTTGACACCATAAAGCAGTTTCAAGTTCTATCTCTATGGTTTGTTTGCTGTTGATGTAGCCCTAAGCAGAGACTGGCGAGAATCACTTTCATGGAAAGGGCCTGCCAAGCTTCCAAAAAACTACGAGTTGCCTGAAATCTCAGCACACACTTTTTCACCCAATCTTGATGAAACTTTCAGGTAATGATCAGTACACCAATCCCAATGGGCTCGCCAAATCTCGTTCTTCTAGGTGAAACCGTTCGTTGGCAGTAACCGGTTTCATTTTGAGGTTTCACTCTGTTTTCTCCTATAGGGATACATGTATTTGGAACTCTAAATCCAACACGGTTTGTGCTAGCTCTTTGAAACTTGACACCATAAAGCAGTTTCAAGTTCTATCTCTATGGTTTGTTTGCTGTTGATGTAGCCCTAAGCAGAGACTGGCGAGAATCACTTTCATGGAAAGGGCCTGCCAAGCTTCCAAAAAACTACGAGTTGCCTGAAATCTCAGCACACACTTTTTCACCCAATCTTGATGAAACTTTCAGGTAATGATCAGTACACCAATCCCACTTGACTCGCCAAATCTCCTTCTTCTAGGTGAAACCGTTCGTTGGCAGTAACCGGTTTCATTTTGAGGTTTCACTCTGTTTTCTCCTATAGGGATACATGTATTTGGAACTCTAAATCAAACACGGTTTGTGCTAGCTCTTTGAAACTTGACACAATAAAGCAGTTTCAACTTCTATCTCTATGGTTTGTTTGCTGTTGATGTAGCCCTAAGCAGAGACTGGCGAGAATCACTTTCATGGAAAGGGCCTGCCAAGCTTCCAAAAAACTACGAGTTGCCTGAAATCTCAGCACACACTTTTTCACCCAATCTTGATGAAACTTTCAGGTAATGATCAGTACACAAATCCCACTTGACTCGCCAAATCTCCTTCTTCTAGGTGAAACCGTTCGTTGGCAGTAACCGGTTTCATTTTGAGGTTTCACTCTGTTTTCTCCTATAGGGATACATGTATTTGGAACTCTAAATCCAACACGGTTTGTGCTAGCTCTTTGAAACTTGACACCATAAAGCAGTTTCAAGTTCTATCTCTATGGTTTGTTTGCTGTTGATGTAGCCCTAAGCAGAGACTGGCGAGAATCACTTTCATGGAAAGGGCCTGCCAAGATTCCAAAAAACTACGAGTTGCCTGAAATCTCAGCACACACTTTTTCACCCAATCTTGATGAAACTTTCAGGTAATGATCAGTACACCAATCCCACTTGGCTGCCAAATTTCGTTCTTCTAGGTGAAACCGTTCGTTGGCAGTAACCGGTTTCATTTTGAGGTTTCACTCTGTTTTCTCCTATAGGGATACATGTATTTGGAACTCTAAATCAAACACGGTTTGTGCTAGCTCTTTGAAACTTGACACAATAAAGCAGTTTCAAGTTCTATCTCTATGGTTTGTTTGCTGTTGATGTAGCCCTAAGCAGATACTGGCGAGAATCACTTTCATGGAAAGGGCCTGCCAAGCTTCCAAAAAACTACGAGTTGCCTGAAATCTCAGCACAAACTTTTTCACCCAATCTTGATGAAACTTTCAGGTAATGATCAGTACACCAATCCCAATGGGCTCGCCAAATCTCGTTCTTCTAGGTGAAACCGTTCGTTGGCAGTAACCGGTTTCATTTTGAGGTTTCACTCTGTTTTCTCCTATAGGGATACATGCATTTGGAACTCTAAATCAAACACGGTTTGTGCTAGCTCTTTGAAACTTGACACAATAAAGCAGTTGCAAGTTCTATCTCTATGGTTTGTTTGCTGTTGATGTAGCCCTAAGCAGATACTGGCGAGAATCACTTTCATGGAAAGGGCCTGCCAAGCTTCCAAAAAACTACGAGTTGCCTGAAATCTCAGCACACACTTTTTCACCCAATCTTGATGAAACTTTCAGGTAATGATCAGTACACCAATCCCAATGGGCTCGCCAAATCTCGTTCTTCTAGGTGAAACCGTTCGTTGGCAGTAACCGGTTTCATTTTGAGGTTTCACTCTGTTTTCTCCTATAGGGATACATGTATTTGGAACTCTAAATCCAACACGGTTTGTGCTAGCTCTTTGAAACTTGACACCATAAAGCAGTTTCAAGTTCTATCTCTATGGTTTGTTTGCTGTTGATGTAGCCCTAAGCAGAGACTGGCGAGAATCACTTTCATGGAAAGGGCCTGCCAAGCTTCCAAAAAACTACGAGTTGCCTGAAATCTCAGCACACACTTTTTCACCCAATCTTGATGAAACTTTCAGGTAATGATCAGTACACCAATCCCAATGGGCTCGCCAAATCTCGTTCTTCTAGGTGAAACCGTTCGTTGGCAGTAACCGGTTTCATTTTGAGGTTTCACTCTGTTTTCTCCTATAGGGATACATGTATTTGGAACTCTAAATCCAACACGGTTTGTGCTAGCTCTTTGAAACTTGACACCATAAAGCAGTTTCAAGTTCTATCTCTATGGTTTGTTTGCTGTTGATGTAGCCCTAAGCAGAGACTGGCGAGAATCACTTTCATGGAAAGGGCCTGCCAAGCTTCCAAAAAACTACGAGTTGCCTGAAATCTCAGCACACACTTTTTCACCCAATCTTGATGAAACTTTCAGGTAATGATCAGTACACCAATCCCACTTGACTCGCCAAATCTCCTTCTTCTAGGTGAAACCGTTCGTTGGCAGTAACCGGTTTCATTTTGAGGTTTCACTCTGTTTTCTCCTATAGGGATACATGTATTTGGAACTCTAAATCAAACACGGTTTGTGCTAGCTCTTTGAAACTTGACACAATAAAGCAGTTTCAACTTCTATCTCTATGGTTTGTTTGCTGTTGATGTAGCCCTAAGCAGAGACTGGCGAGAATCACTTTCATGGAAAGGGCCTGCCAAGCTTCCAAAAAACTACGAGTTGCCTGAAATCTCAGCACACACTTTTTCACCCAATCTTGATGAAACTTTCAGGTAATGATCAGTACACCAATCCCACTTGGCTCGCCAAATTTCGTTCTTCTAGGTGAAACCGTTCGTTGGCAGTAACCGGTTTCATTTTGAGGTTTCACTCTGTTTTCTCCTATAGGGATACATGTATTTGGAACTCTAAATCAAACACGGTTTGTGCTAGCTCTTTGAAACTTGACACAATAAAGCAGTTTCAAGTTCTATCTCTATGGTTTGTTTGCTGTTGATGTAGCCCTAAGCAGATACTGGCGAGAATCACTTTCATGGAAAGGGCCTGCCAAGCTTCCAAAAAACTACGAGTTGCCTGAAATCTCAGCACACACTTTTTCACCCAATCTTGATGAAACTTTCAGGTAATGATCAGTACACCAATCCCAATGGGCTCGCCAAATCTCGTTCTTCTAGGTGAAACCGTTCGTTGGCAGTAACCGGTTTCATTTTGAGGTTTCACTTTGTTTTCTCCTATAGGGATACATGTATTTGGAACTCTAAATCCAACACGGTTTGTGCTAGCTCTTTGAAACTTGACACCATAAAGCAGTTTCAAGTTCTATCTCTATGGTTTGTTTGCTGTTGATGTAGCCCTAAGCAGAGACTGGCGAGAATCACTTTCATGGAAAGGGCCTGCCAAGCTTCCAAAAAACTACGAGTTGCCTGAAATCTCAGCACACACTTTTTCACCCAATCTTGATGAAACTTTCAGGTAATGATCAGTACACCAATCCCACTTGACTCGCCAAATCTCCTTCTTCTAGGTGAAACCGTTCGTTGGCAGTAACCGGTTTCATTTTGAGGTTTCACTCTGTTTTCTCCTATAGGGATACATGTATTTGGAACTCTAAATCAAACACGGTTTGTGCTAGCTCTTTGAAACTTGACACAATAAAGCAGTTTCAACTTCTATCTCTATGGTTTGTTTGCTGTTGATGTAGCCCTAAGCAGAGACTGGCGAGAATCACTTTCATGGAAAGGGCCTGCCAAGCTTCCAAAAAACTACGAGTTGCCTGAAATCTCAGCACACACTTTTTCACCCAATCTTGATGAAACTTTCAGGTAATGATCAGTACACCAATCCCACTTGGCTCGCCAAATTTCGTTCTTCTAGGTGAAACCGTTCGTTGGCAGTAACCGGTTTCATTTTGAGGTTTCACTCTGTTTTCTCCTATAGGGATACATGTATTTGGAACTCTAAATCAAACACGGTTTGTGCTAGCTCTTTGAAACTTGACACAATAAAGCAGTTTCAAGTTCTATCTCTATGGTTTGTTTGCTGTTGATGTAGCCCTAAGCAGATACTGGCGAGAATCACTTTCATGGAAAGGGCCTGCCAAGCTTCCAAAAAACTACGAGTTGCCTGAAATCTCAGCACACACTTTTTCACCCAATCTTGATGAAACTTTCAGGTAATGATCAGTACACCAATCCCACTTGGCTCGCCAAATTTCGTTCTTCTAGGTGAAACCGTTCGTTGGCAGTAACCGGTTTCATTTTGAGGTTTCACTCTGTTTTCTCCTATAGGGATACATGTATTTGGAACTCTAAATCAAACACGGTTTGTGCTAGCTCTTTGAAACTTGACACAATAAAGCAGTTTCAAGTTCTATCTCTATGGTTTGTTTGCTGTTGATGTAGCCCTAAGCAGATACTGGCGAGAATCACTTTCATGGAAAGGGCCTGCCAAGCTTCCAAAAAACTACGAGTTGCCTGAAATCTCAGCACACACTTTTTCACCCAATCTTGATGAAACTTTCAGGTAATGATCAGTACACCAATCCCAATGGGCTCGCCAAATCTCGTTCTTCTAGGTGAAACCGTTCGTTGGCAGTAACCGGTTTCATTTTGAGGTTTCACTCTGTTTTCTCCTATAGGGATACATGTATTTGGAACTCTAAATCAAACACGGTTTGTGCTAGCTCTTTGAAACTTGACACCATAAAGCAGTTTCAAGTTCTATCTCTATGGTTTGTTTGCTGTTGATGTAGCCCTAAGCAGAGACTGGCGAGAATCACTTTCATGGAAAGGGCCTGCCAAGCTTCCAAAAAACTACGAGTTGCCTGAAATCTCAGCACACACTTTTTCACCCAATCTTGATGAAACTTTCAGGTAATGATCAGTACACCAATCCCAATGGGCTCGCCAAATCTCGTTCTTCTAGGTGAAACCGTTCGTTGGCAGTAACCGGTTTCATTTTGAGGTTTCACTCTGTTTTCTCCTATAGGGATACATGTATTTGGAACTCTAAATCAAACACGGTTTGTGCTAGCTCTTTGAAACTTGACACCATAAAGCAGTTTCAAGTTCTATCTCTATGGTTTGTTTGCTGTTGATGTAGCCCTAAGCAGAGACTGGCGAGAATCACTTTCATGGAAAGGGCCTGCCAAGCTTCCAAAAAACTACGAGTTGCCTGAAATCTCAGCACACACTTTTTCACCCAATCTTGATGAAACTTTCAGGTAAGGATCAGTACACCAATCCCACTTGGCTCGCCAAATCTCCTTCTTCTATGTGAAACCGTTCGTTGGCAGTAACCGGTTTCATTTTGAGGTTTCACTCTGTTTTCTCCTATAGGGATACATGTATTTGGAACTCTAAATCAAACACGGTTTGTGCTAGCTCTTTGAAACTTGACACAATAAAGCAGTTTCAACTTCTATCTCTATGGTTTGTTTGCTGTTGATGTAGCCCTAAGCAGAGACTGGCGAGAATCACTTTCATGGAAAGGGCCTGCCAAGCTTCCAAAAAACTACGAGTTGCCTGAAATCTCAGCACACACTTTTTCACCCAATCTTGATGAAACTTTCAGGTAATGATCCGTACACCAATCCCACTTGGCTCGCCAAATTTCGTTCTTCTAGGTGAAATCATTCATTGGCAGTAACCGGTTTCATTTTGAGGTTTCACTCTGTTTTCTCCTATAGGGATACATGTATTTGGAACTCTAAATCAAACACGGTTTGTGCTAGCTCTTTGAAACTTGACACAATAAAGCAGTTTCAAGTTCTGTCTCTATGGTTTGTTTGCTGTTGATGTAGCCCTAAGCAGAGACTGGCGAGAATCACTTTCATGGAAAGGGCTTGCCAAGCTTCCAAAAAACTACGAGTTGCGTGAAATCTCAGCACACACTTTTTCACCCAGTCTTGATGAAACTTTCAGGTAATGATCAGTACACCAATCCCAATGGGCTCGCCAAATCTCGTTCTTCTAGGTGAAACCGTTCGTTGGCAGTAACCGGTTTCATTTTGAGGTTTCACTCTGTTTTCTCCTATAGGGATACATGTATTTGGAACTCTAAATCAAACACGGTTTGTGCTAGCTCTTTGAAACTTGACAAAATAAAGCAGTTTCAAGTTCTATCTCTATTTTTTGTTTGCTGTTGATGTAGCCCTAAGCAGAGACTGGTGAGAATCACTTTCATGGAAAGGGCCTGCCAAGCTTCCAAAAAACTACGAGTTGCCTGAAATCTCAGCACACACTTTTTCACCCAATCTTGATGAAACTTTCAGGTAATGATCCGTAGACCAATCCCACTTGGCTCGCCAAATTTCGTTCTTCTAGGTGAAATCATTCATTGGCAGTAACCGGTTTCATTTTGAGGTTTCACTCTGTTTTCTCCTATAGGGATACATGCATTTGGAACTCTAAATCAAACACGGTTTGTGCTAGCTCTTTGAAACTTGACACAATAAAGCAGTTGCAAGTTCTATCTCTATGGTTTGTTTGCTGTTGATGTAGCCCTAAGCAGATACTGGCGAGAATCACTTTCATGGAAAGGGCCTGCCAAGCTTCCAAAAAACTACGAGTTGCCTGAAATCTCAGCACACACTTTTTCACCCAATCTTGATGAAACTTTCAGGTAATGATCAGTACACCAATCCCAATGGGCTCGCCAAATCTCGTTCTTCTAGGTGAAACCGTTCGTTGGCAGTAACCGGTTTCATTTTGAGGTTTCACTCTGTTTTCTCCTATAGGGATACATGTATTTGGAACTCTAAATCCAACACGGTTTGTGCTAGCTCTTTGAAACTTGACACCATAAAGCAGTTTCAAGTTCTATCTCTATGGTTTGTTTGCTGTTGATGTAGCCCTAAGCAGAGACTGGCGAGAATCACTTTCATGGAAAGGGCCTGCCAAGCTTCCAAAAAACTACGAGTTGCCTGAAATCTCAGCACACACTTTTTCACCCAATCTTGATGAAACTTTCAGGTAATGATCAGTACACCAATCCCACTTGGCTCGCCAAATTTCGTTCTTCTAGGTGAAACCGTTCGTTGGCAGTAACCGGTTTCATTTTGAGGTTTCACTCTGTTTTCTCCTATAGGGATACATGTATTTGGAACTCTAAATCAAACACGGTTTGTGCTAGCTCTTTGAAACTTGACACAATAAAGCAGTTTCAAGTTCTATCTCTATGGTTTGTTTGCTGTTGATGTAGCCCTAAGCAGATACTGGCGAGAATCACTTTCATGGAAAGGGCCTGCCAAGCTTCCAAAAAACTACGAGTTGCCTGAAATCTCAGCACACACTTTTTCACCCAATCTTGATGAAACTTTCAGGTAATGATCAGTACACCAATCCCAATGGGCTCGCCAAATCTCGTTCTTCTAGGTGAAACCGTTCGTTGGCAGTAACCGGTTTCATTTTGAGGTTTCACTCTGTTTTCTCCTATAGGGATACATGTATTTGGAACTCTAAATCCAACACGGTTTGTGCTAGCTCTTTGAAACTTGACACCATAAAGCAGTTTCAAGTTCTATCTCTATGGTTTGTTTGCTGTTGATGTAGCCCTAAGCAGAGACTGGCGAGAATCACTTTCATGGAAAGGGCCTGCCAAGCTTCCAAAAAACTACGAGTTGCCTGAAATCTCAGCACACACTTTTTCACCCAATCTTGATGAAACTTTCAGGTAAGGATCAGTACACCAATCCCACTTGGCTCGCCAAATCTCCTTCTTCTATGTGAAACCGTTCGTTGGCAGTAACCGGTTTCATTTTGAGGTTTCACTCTGTTTTCTCCTATAGGGATACATGTATTTGGAACTCTAAATCAAACACGGTTTGTGCTAGCTCTTTGAAACTTGACACAATAAAGCAGTTTCAACTTCTATCTCTATGGTTTGTTTGCTGTTGATGTAGCCCTAAGCAGAGACTGGCGAGAATCACTTTCATGGAAAGGGCCTGCCAAGCTTCCAAAAAACTACGAGTTGCCTGAAATCTCAGCACACACTTTTTCACCCAATCTTGATGAAACTTTCAGGTAATGATCCGTACACCAATCCCACTTGGCTCGCCAAATTTCGTTCTTCTAGGTGAAATCATTCATTGGCAGTAACCGGTTTCATTTTGAGGTTTCACTCTGTTTTCTCCTATAGGGATACATGTATTTGGAACTCTAAATCAAACACGGTTTGTGCTAGCTCTTTGAAACTTGACACAATAAAGCAGTTTCAAGTTCTGTCTCTATGGTTTGTTTGCTGTTGATGTAGCCCTAAGCAGAGACTGGCGAGAATCACTTTCATGGAAAGGGCTTGCCAAGCTTCCAAAAAACTACGAGTTGCGTGAAATCTCAGCACACACTTTTTCACCCAGTCTTGATGAAACTTTCAGGTAATGATCAGTACACCAATCCCAATGGGCTCGCCAAATCTCGTTCTTCTAGGTGAAACCGTTCGTTGGCAGTAACCGGTTTCATTTTGAGGTTTCACTCTGTTTTCTCCTATAGGGATACATGTATTTGGAACTCTAAATCAAACACGGTTTGTGCTAGCTCTTTGAAACTTGACAAAATAAAGCAGTTTCAAGTTCTATCTCTATTTTTTGTTTGCTGTTGATGTAGCCCTAAGCAGAGACTGGTGAGAATCACTTTCATGGAAAGGGCCTGCCAAGCTTCCAAAAAACTACGAGTTGCCTGAAATCTCAGCACACACTTTTTCACCCAATCTTGATGAAACTTTCAGGTAATGATCCGTACACCAATCCCACTTGGCTCGCCAAATTTCGTTCTTCTAGGTGAAATCATTCATTGGCAGTAACCGGTTTCATTTTGAGGTTTCACTCTGTTTTCTCCTATAGGGATACATGCATTTGGAACTCTAAATCAAACACGGTTTGTGCTAGCTCTTTGAAACTTGACACAATAAAGCAGTTGCAAGTTCTATCTCTATGGTTTGTTTGCTGTTGATGTAGCCCTAAGCAGATACTGGCGAGAATCACTTTCATGGAAAGGGCCTGCCAAGCTTCCAAAAAACTACGAGTTGCCTGAAATCTCAGCACACACTTTTTCACCCAATCTTGATGAAACTTTCAGGTAATGATCAGTACACCAATCCCAATGGGCTCGCCAAATCTCGTTCTTCTAGGTGAAACCGTTCGTTGGCAGTAACCGGTTTCATTTTGAGGTTTCACTCTGTTTTCTCCTATAGGGATACATGTATTTGGAACTCTAAATCAAACACGGTTTGTGCTAGCTCTTTGAAACTTGACACCATAAAGCAGTTTCAAGTTCTATCTCTATGGTTTGTTTGCTGTTGATGTAGCCCTAAGCAGAGACTGGCGAGAATCACTTTCATGGAAAGGGCCTGCCAAGCTTCCAAAAAACTACGAGTTGCCTGAAATCTCAGCACACACTTTTTCACCCAATCTTGATGAAACTTTCAGGTAATGATCAGTACACCAATCCCAATGGGCTCGCCAAATCTCGTTCTTCTAGGTGAAACCGTTCGTTGGCAGTAACCGGTTTCATTTTGAGGTTTCACTCTGTTTTCTCCTATAGGGATACATGTATTTGGAACTCTAAATCCAACACGGTTTGTGCTAGCTCTTTGAAACTTGACACCATAAAGCAGTTTCAAGTTCTATCTCTATGGTTTGTTTGCTGTTGATGTAGCCCTAAGCAGAGACTGGCGAGAATCACTTTCATGGAAAGGGCCTGCCAAGCTTCCAAAAAACTACGAGTTGCCTGAAATCTCAGCACACACTTTTTCACCCAATCTTGATGAAACTTTCAGGTAATGATCAGTACACCAATCCCACTTGACTCGCCAAATCTCCTTCTTCTAGGTGAAACCGTTCGTTGGCAGTAACCGGTTTCATTTTGAGGTTTCACTCTGTTTTCTCCTATAGGGATACATGTATTTGGAACTCTAAATCAAACACGGTTTGTGCTAGCTCTTTGAAAC
>NW_027525011.1:0-25089 GCF_052094955.1 Ictidomys tridecemlineatus
CAGCACACACTTTTTCACCCAACCTTGATGAAACTTTCAGGTATTGATCAGTACACCAATCCCACTTGGCTCGCCAAATTTCGTTCTTCTAGGTGAAACCGTTCCTTGGCAGTAACCGGTTTCATTTTGAGGTTTCACTCTGTTTTCTCCTATAGGGATACATGTATTTGGAACTCTAAATCAAACACGGTTTATGCTAGCTCTTTGAAACTTGACACCATAAAGCAGTTTCAAGTTCTATCTCTATGGTTTGTTTGCTGTTGATGTAGCCCTAAGCAGAGACTGGCGAGAATCACTTTCATGGAAAGGGCCTGCCAAGCTTCCAAAAACCTACGAGTTGCCTGAAATCTCAGCACACACTTTTTCACCCAACCTTGATGAAACTTTCAGGTAATGATCAGTACACCAATCCCACTTGGCTCGCCAAATTTCGTTCTTCTAGGTGAAACCGTTCGTTGGCAGTAACTGGTTTCATTTTGAGGTTTCACTCTGTTTTCTCCTATAGGGATACATGTATTTGGAACTCTAAATCAAACACGGTTTGTGCTAGCTCTTTGAAACTTGACACCATAAAGCAGTTTCAAGATCTATCTCTATGGTTTGTTTGCTGTTGATGTAGACCTAAGCAGAGACTGGCGAGAATCACTTTCATGGAAAGAGCCTGCCAAGCTTCCAAAAAACTACGAGTTGCCTGAAATCTCAGCACACACTTTTTCACCCAATCTTGATGAAACTTTCAGGTAATGATCAGTACACCAATCCCACTTGGCTCGCCAAATTTCGTTCTTCTAGGTGAAACCGTTCGTTGGCAGTAACCGGTTTCATTTTGAGGTTTCACTGTGTTTTCTCCTATAGGGATACATGTATTTGGAACTCTAAATCAAACACGGTTTGTGCTAGCTCTTTGAAACTTGACACAATAAAGCAGATTCAAGTTCTATCTCTATGGTTTGTTTGCTGTTGATGTAGCCCTAAGCAGAGACTGGCGAAAATCACTTTCATGGAAAGGGCCTGCCAAGCTTCCAAAAAACTACGAGTTGCCTGAAATCTCAGCACACACTTTTTCACCCAATCTTGATGAAACTTTCAGGTAATGATCAGTACACCAATCCCACTTGGCTCGCCAAATTTCGTTCTTCTAGGTGAAACCGTTCGTTGGCAGTAACTGGTTTCATTTTGAGGTTTCACTCTGTTTTCTCCTATAGGGATACATGTATTTGGAACTCTAAATCAAACACGGTTCATGCTAGCTCTTTGAAACTTGACAGCATAAAGCAGTTTCAAGTTCTATCTCTATGGTTTGTTTTCTGTTGAAGTAGCCCTAAGCAGAGACTGGCGAGAATCACTTTCATGGAAAGGGCGTGCCAAGCTTCCAAAAAACTACGAGTTGCCTGAAATCTCAGCACACACTTTTTCACCCAACCTTGATGAAACTTTCAGGTAATGATCAGTACACCAATCCCACTTGGCTCGCCAAATTTCGTTCTTCTAGGTGAAACCGTTCGTTGGCAGTAACCGGTTTCATTTTGAGGTTTCACTCTGTTTTCTCCTAGAGGGATACATGTATTTGGAACTCTAAATCAAACACGGTTTGTGCTAGCTCTTTGAAACTTGACACCATAAAGCAGTTTCAAGTTCTATCTCTATGGTTTGTTTGCTGTTGATGTAGCCCTAAGCAGAGACTGGCGAGAATCACTTTCATGGAAAGGGCCTGCCAAGCTTCCAAAAACCAACGAGTTGCCTGAAATCTCAGCACACACTTTTTTCACCCAACCTTGATGAAAGTTTCAGGTAATGATCAGTACACCAATCCCACTTGGCTCGCCAAATTTCGTTCTTCTAGGTGAAACCGTTCGTTGGCAGTAACCGGTTTCATTTTGAGGTTTCACTCTGTTTTCTCCTATAGGGATACATGTATTTGGAACTCTAAATCAAACACGGTTTGTGCTAGCTCTTTGAAACTTGACACCATAAAGCAGTTTCAAGTTCTATCTCTATGGTTTGTTTGCTGTTGATGTAGCCCTAAGCAGAGACTGGCGAGAATCACTTTCATGGAAAGGGCCTGCCAAGCTTCCAAAAAACTACGAGATGCCTGAAATCTCAGCACACACTTTTTCACCCAATCTTGATGAAACTTTCAGGTAATGATAAGTACACCAATCCCACTTGGCTCGCCAAATTTCGTTCTTCTAGGTGAAACCGTTCGTTGGCAGTAACCGGTTTCATTTTGAGGTTTCACTCTGTTTTCTCCTATAGGGATACATGTATTTGGAACTCTAAATCAAACACGGTTTGTGCTAGCTCTTTGAAACTTGACACAATAAAGCAGTTTCAAGTTCTATCTCTATGGTTTGTTTGCTGTTGATGTAGCCCTAAGCAGAGACTGGCAAAAATCACTTTCATGGAAAGGGCCTGCCAAGCTTCCAAAAAACTACGAGTTGCCTGAAATCTCAGCACACACTTTTTCACCCAATCTTGATGAAACTTTCAGGTAATGGTCAGTACACCAATCCCACTTGGCTCGCCAAATTTCGTTCTTCAAGGTGAAACCGTTCGTTGGCAGAAACCGGTTTCATTTTGAGGTTTCACTCTGTTTTCTCCTATAGGGATACATGTATTTGGAACTCTAAATCAAACACGGTTTGTGCTAGCTCTTTGAAACTTGACACCATAAAGCAGTTTCAAGTTCTATCTCTATGGTTTGTTTGCTGTTGATGTAGCCCTAAGCAGAGACTGGCGAGAATCACTGTCATGGAAACGGCCTGCCAAGCTTCCAAAAAACTACGAGTTTCCTGAAATCTCAGCACACACGTTTTCACCCAACCTTGATGAAACTTTCAGGTAATGATCAGTACACCAATCCCACTTGGCTCGCCAAATTTCGTTCTTCTAGGTGAAACCGTTCGTTGGCAGTAACCGGTTTCATTTTGAGGTTTCACTCTGTTTTCTCCTATAGGGATACATGTATTTGGAACTCTAAATCAAACACGGTTTGTGCTAGCTCTTTGAAACTTGACACCATAAAGCAGTTTCAAGTTCTATCTCTATGGTTTGTTTGCTGTTGATGTAGCCCTAAGCAGAGACTGGCGAGAATCACTTTCATGGAAAGGGCCTGCCAAGCTTCCAAAAAACTACGAGTTGCCTGAAATCTCAGCACACACTTTTTCACCCAATCTTGATGAAACTTTCAGGTAATGATCAGTACACCAATCCCACTTGGCTCGCCAAATTTCGTTCTTCTAGGTGAAACCGTTCCTTGCCAGTAACCGGTTTCATTTTGAGGTTTCACTCTGTTTTTTCCTAGAGGGATACATGTATTTGGAACTCTAAATCAAACACGGTTCATGCTAGCTCTTTGAAACTTGACAGCATAAAGCAGTTTCAAGTTCTATCTCTATGGTTTGTTTTCTGTTGAAGTAGCCCTAAGCAGAGACTGGCGAGAATCACTTTCATGGAATGGGCCTGCCAAGCTTCCAAAAAACTACGAGTTGCCTGAAATCTCAGCACACACTTTTTCACCCAACCTTGATGAAACTTTCAGGTAATGATCAGTACACCAATCCCACTTGGCTCGCCAAATTTCGTTCTTCTAGGTGAAACCGTTCGTTGGCAGTAACCGGTTTCACTTTGAGGTTTCACTCTGTTTTCTCCTATAGGGATACATGTATTTGGAACTCTAAATCAAACACGGTTTGTGCTAGCTCTTTGAAACTTGACACCATAAAGCAGTTTCAAGTTCTATCTCTATGGTTTGTTTGCTGTTGATGTAGCCCTAAGCAGAGACTGGCGAGAATCACTTTCATGGAAAGGGCCTGCCAAGCTTCCAAAAAACTACGAGATGCCTGAAATCTCAGCACACACTTTTTCACCCAATCTTGATGAAACTTTCAGGTAATGATAAGTACACCAATCCCACTTGGCTCGCCAAATTTCGTTCTTCTAGGTGAAACCGTTCGTTGGCAGTAACCGGTTTCATTTTGAGGTTTCACTCTGTTTTGTCCTATAGGGATACATGTATTTGGAACTCTAAATCAAACACGATTTGTGCTAGCTCTTTGAAACTTGACACAATAAAGCAGTTTCAAGTTCTATCTCTATGGTTTGTTTGCTGTTGATGTAGCCCTAAGCAGAGACTGGCAAAAATCACTTTCATGGAAAGGGCCTGCCAAGCTTCCAAAAAACTACGAGTTGCCTGAAATCTCAGCACACACTTTTTCACCCAATCTTGATGAAACTTTCAGGTAATGATCAGTACACCAATCCCACTTGGCTCGCCAAATTTCGTTCTTCTAGGTGAAACCGTTCGTTGGCATTAACCGGTTTCATTTTGAGGTTTCATTCTGTTTTCTCCTATAGGGATACATGTATTTGGAACTCTAAATCAAACACGGTTTGTGCTAGCTCTTTGAAACTTGACACAATAAAGCAGATTCAAGTTCTATCTCTATGGTTTGTTTGCTGTTGATGTAGCCCTAAGCAGAGACTGGCGAAAATCACTTTCATGGAAAGGGCCTGCCAAGCTTCCAAAAAACTACGAGTTGCCTGAAATCTCAGCACACACTTTTTCACCCAATCTTGATGAAACTTTCAGGTAATGATCAGTACACCAATCCCACTTGGCTCGCCAAATTTCGTTCTTCTAGGTGAAACCGTTCGTTGGCAGTAACTGGTTTCATTTTGAGGTTTCACTCTGTTTTCTCCTATAGGGATACATGTATTTGGAACTCTAAATCAAACACGGTTCATGCTAGCTCTTTGAAACTTGACAGCATAAAGCAGTTTCAAGTTCTCTCTCTATGGTTTGTTTTCTGTTGAAGTAGCCCTAAGCAGAGACTGGCGAGAATCACTTTCATGGAAAGGGCCTGCCAAGCTTCCAAAAAACTACGAGTTGCCTGAAATCTCAGCACACACTTTTTCACCCAACCTTGATGAAACTTTTAGGTAATGATCAGTACACCAATCCCACTTGGCTCGCCAAATTTCGTTCTTCTAGGTGAAACCGTTCCTTGCCAGTAACCGGTTTCATTTTGAGGTTTCACTCTGTTTTTTCCTAGAGGGATACATGTATTTGGAACTCTAAATCAAACACGGTTCATGCTAGCTCTTTGAAACTTGACAGCATAAAGCAGTTTCAAGTTCTATCTCTATGGTTTGTTTTCTGTTGAAGTAGCCCTAAGCAGAGACTGGCGAGAATCACTTTCATGGAATGGGCCTGCCAAGCTTCCAAAAAACTACGAGTTGCCTGAAATCTCAGCACACACTTTTTCACCCAACCTTGATGAAACTTTCAGGTAATGATCAGTACACCAATCCCACTTGGCTCGCCAAATTGCGTTCTTCTAGGTGAAACCGTTCGTTGGCAGTAACCGGTTTCACTTTGAGGTTTCACTCTGTTTTCTCCTATAGGGATACATGTATTTGGAACTCTAAATCAAACACGGTTTGTGCTAGCTCTTTGAAACTTGACACCATAAAGCAGTTTCAAGTTCTATCTCTATGGTTTGTTTGCTGTTGATGTAGCCCTAAGCAGAGACTGGCGAGAATCACTTTCATGGAAAGGGCCTGCCAAGCTTCCAAAAAACTACGAGATGCCTGAAATCTCAGCACACACTTTTTCACCCAATCTTGATGAAACTTTCAGGTAATGATAAGTACACCAATCCCACTTGGCTCGCCAAATTTCGTTCTTCTAGGTGAAACCGTTCGTTGGCAGTAACCGGTTTCATTTTGAGGTTTCACTCTGTTTTGTCCTATAGGGATACATGTATTTGGAACTCTAAATCAAACACGATTTGTGCTAGCTCTTTGAAACTTGACACAATAAAGCAGTTTCAAGTTCTATCTCTATGGTTTGTTTGCTGTTGATGTAGCCCTAAGCAGAGACTGGCAAAAATCACTTTCATGGAAAGGGCCTGCCAAGCTTCCAAAAAACTACGAGTTGCCTGAAATCTCAGCACACACTTTTTCACCCAATCTTGATGAAACTTTCAGGTAATGATCAGTACACCAATCCCACTTGGCTCGCCAAATTTCGTTCTTCTAGGTGAAACCGTTCGTTGGCATTAACCGGTTTCATTTTGAGGTTTCATTCTGTTTTCTCCTATAGGGATACATGTATTTGGAACTCTAAATCAAACACGGTTTGTGCTAGCTCTTTGAAACTTGACACAATAAAGCAGATTCAAGTTCTATCTCTATGGTTTGTTTGCTGTTGATGTAGCCCTAAGCAGAGACTGGCGAAAATCACTTTCATGGAAAGGGCCTGCCAAGCTTCCAAAAAACTACGAGTTGCCTGAAATCTCAGCACACACTTTTTCACCCAATCTTGATGAAACTTTCAGGTAATGATCAGTACACCAATCCCACTTGGCTCGCCAAATTTCGTTCTTCTAGGTGAAACGTTCGTTGGCAGTAACTGGTTTCATTTTGAGGTTTCACTCTGTTTTCTCCTATAGGGATACATGTATTTGGAACTCTAAATCAAACACGGTTCATGCTAGCTCTTTGAAACTTGACAGCATAAAGCAGTTTCAAGTTCTATCTCTATGGTTTGTTTTCTGTTGAAGTAGCCCTAAGCAGAGACTGGCGAGAATCACTTTCATGGAAAGGGCCTGCCAAGCTTCCAAAAAACTACGAGTTGCCTGAAATCTCAGCACACACTTTTTCACCCAACCTTGATGAAACTTTTAGGTAATGATCAGTACACCAATCCCACTTGGCTCGCCAAATTTCGTTCTTCTAGGTGAAACCGTTCGTTGGCAGTAACCGGTTTCATTTTGAGGTTTCACTCTGTTTTCTCCTAGAGGGATACATGTATTTGGAACTCTAAATCAAACACGGTTTGTGCTAGCTCTTTGAAACTTGACACCATAAAGCAGTTTCAATTTCTATCTCTATGGTTTGTTTGCTGTTGATGTAGCCCTAAGCAGAGACTGGCAAGAATCACTTTCATGGAAAGGGCCTGCCAAGCTTCCAAAAACCTACGAGTTGCCTGAAATCTCAGCACACACTTTTTCACCCAACCTTGATGAAAGTTTCAGGTAATGATCAGTACACCAATCCCACTTGGCTCGCCAAATTTCGTTCTTCTAGGTGAAACCGTTCGTTGGCAGTAACCGGTTTCATTTTGAGGTTTCACTCTGTTTTCTCCTATAGGGATACATGTATTTGGAACTCTAAATCAAACACGGTTTGTGCTAGCTCTTTGAAACTTGACACCATAAAGCAGTTTCAAGTTCTATCTCTATGGTTTGTTTGCTGTTGATGTAGCCCTAAGCAGAGACTGGCGAGAATCACTTTCATGGAAAGGGCCTGCCAAGCTTCCAAAAAACTACGAGATGCCTGAAATCTCAGCACACACTTTTTCACCCAATCTTGATGAAACTTTCAGGTAATGATAAGTACACCAATCCCACTTGGCTCGCCAAATTTCGTTCTTCTAGGTGAAACCGTTCGTTGGCAGTAACCGGTTTCATTTTGAGGTTTCACTCTGTTTTCTCCTATAGGGATACATGTATTTGGAACTCTAAATCAAACACGGTTTGTGCTAGCTCTTTGAAACTTGACACAATAAAGCAGTTTCAAGTTCTATCTCTATGGTTTGTTTGCTGTTGATGTAGCCCTAAGCAGAGACTGGCAAAAATCACTTTCATGGAAAGGGCCTGCCAAGCTTCCAAAAAACTACGAGTTGCCTGAAATCTCAGCACACACTTTTTCACCCAATCTTGATGAAACTTTCAGGTAATGATCAGTACACCAATCCCACTTGGCTCGCCAAATTTCGTTCTTCTAGGTGAAACCGTTCGTTGGCATTAACCGGTTTCATTTTGAGGTTTCATTCTGTTTTCTCCTATAGGGATACATGTATTTGGAACTCTAAATCAAACACGGTTTGTGCTAGCTCTTTGAAACTTGACACCATAAAGCAGTTTCAAGTTCTATCTCTATGGTTTGTTTGCTGTTGATGTAGCCCTAAGCAGAAACTGGCGAGAATCACTTTAATGGAAAGGGCCTGCCAAGCTTCCAAAAACCTACGAGTTGCCTGAAATCTCAGCACACACTTTTTCACCCAACCTTGATGAAACTTTCAGGTAATGATCAGTACACCAATCCCACTTGGCTCGCCAAATTTCGTTCTTCTAGGTGAAACCGTTCGTTGGCAGTAACCGGTTTCATTTTGAGGTTTCACTCTGTTTTCTCCTATACGGATACATGTATTTGGAACTCTAAATCAAACATGGTTTGTGCTAGCTCTTTGAAACTTGACACCATAAAGCAGTTTCAAGTTCTATCTCTATGGTTTGTTTGCTGTTGATGTAGCCCTAAGCAGAGACTGGCGAGAATCACTTTCATGGAATGGGCCTGCCAAGCTTCCAAAAAACTACGAGTTGCCTGAAATCTCAGCACACACTTTTTCACCCAATCTTGATGAAACTTTCAGGTAATGATCAGTACACCAATCCCACTTGGCTCGCCAAATTTCGTTCTTCTAAGGTGAAACCGTTCCTTGGCAGTAACCGGTTTCATTTTGAGGTTTCACTCTGTTTTCTCCTATAGGGATACATGTATTTGGAACTCTAAATCAAACACGGTTTGTGCTAGCTCTTTGAAACTTGACACCATAAAGCAGTTTCAAGTTCTATCTCTATGGTTTGTTTGCTGTTGATGTAGCCCTAAGCAGAGACTGGCGAGAATCACTGTCATGGAAACGGCCTGCCAAGCTTCCAAAAAACTACGAGTTTCCTGAAATCTCAGCACACACGTTTTCACCCAACCTTGATGAAACTTTCAGGTAATGATCAGTACACCAATCCCACTTGGCTCGCCAAATTTCGTTCTTCTAGGTGAAACCGTTCGTTGGCAGTAACCGGTTTCATTTTGAGGTTTCACTCTGTTTTCTCCTATAGGGATACATGTATTTGGAACTCTAAATCAAACACGGTTTGTGCTAGCTCTTTGAAACTTGACACCATAAAGCAGTTTCAAGTTCTATCTCTATGGTTTGTTTGCTGTTGATGTAGCCCTAAGCAGAGACTGGCGAGAATCACTTTCATGGAAAGGGCCTGCCAAGCTTCCAAAAAACTACGAGTTGCCTGAAATCTCAGCACACACTTTTTCACCCAATCTTGATGAAACTTTCAGGTAATGATCAGTACACCAATCCCACTTGGCTCGCCAAATTTCGTTCTTCTAGGTGAAACCGTTCCTTGGCAGTAACCGGTTTCATTTTGAGGTTTCACTCTGTTTTCTCCTACAGGGATACATGTATTTGGAACTCTAAATCAAACACGGTTTGTGCTAGCTCTTTGAAACTTGACACCATTAAGCAGTTTCAAGTTCTATCACTATGGTTTTTTTGCTGTTGATGTAGCCCTACGCAGAGACTGGCGAGAATCACTTTCATGGAAAGGGCCTGCCAAGCTTCCAAAAAACTACGAGTTTCCTGAAATCTCAGCACACACTTTTTCACCCAATCTTGATGAAACTTTCAGGTAATGATCAGTACACCAATCCCACTTGGCTCGACAAATTTCGTTCTTCTAGGTGAAACCGTTCATTGGCAGTAACCGGTTTCATTTTGAGGTTTCACTCTGTTTTCTCCTATATGGATACATGTATTTGGAACTCTAAATCAAACACGGTTTGTGCTAGCTCTTTGAAACTTGACACCATAAAGCAGTTTCAAGTTCTATCTCTATGGTTTGTTTGCTGTTGATGTAGCCCTAAGCAGAGACTGGCGAGAATCACTTTCATGGAAAGGGCCTGCCAAGCATCCAAAAAACTACGAGTTGCCTGAAATCTCAGCACACACTTTTTCACCCAATCTTGATGAAACTTTCAGGTATGGATCAGTACACCAATCCCACTTGGCTCGCCAAATTTCGTTCTTCTAGGTGAAACCCTTCCTTTGGCAGTAACCGGTTTCATTTTGAGGTTTCACTCTGTTTTCTCCTATAGGGATACATGTATTTGGAACTCTAAATCAAACACGGTTTATGCTAGGTCTTTGAAACTTGACACCATAAAGCAGTTTCAAGTTCTGTCTCTATGGTTTGTTTGCTGTTGATGTAGCCCTAAGCAGAGACTGGCGAGAATCACTTTCATGGAAAGGGCCTGCCAAGCTTCCAAAAACCTATGAGTTGCCTAAAATCTCAGCACACACTTTTTCACCCAACCTTGATGAAACTTTCAGGTAATGATCAGTACACCAATCCCACTTGGCTCGCCAAATTTCGTTCTTCTAGGTGAAACCGTTCGTTGGCAGTAACCGGTTTCATTTTGAGGTTTCACTCTGTTTTCTCCTATAGGGATACATGTATTTGGAACTCTAAATCAAACACGGTTTGTGCTAGCTCTTTGAAACTTGACACCATAAAGCAGTTTCAAGTTCTATCTCTATGGTTTGTTTGCTGTTGATGTAGCCCTAAGCAGAGACTGGCGAGAATCACTTTCATGGAAAGGGCCTGCCAAGCTTCCAAAAAACTACGAGTTGCCTGAAATCTCAGCAAACACTTTTTCACTCAATCTTGATGAAACTTTCAGGTAATGATCAGTACACCAATCCCACTTGGCTCGCCAAATTTCGTTCTTCTAGGTGAAACCGTTCGTTGGCAGTAACCGGTTTCATTTTGAGGTTTCACTCTGTTTTCTCCTATAGGGATACATGTATTTGGAACTCTAAATCAAACACGGTTTGTGCTAGCTCTTTGAAACTTGACACCATAAAGCATTTTCAAGTTCTATCTCTATGGTTTGTGTGCTGTTGATGTAGCCCTAAGCAGAGACTGGCGAGAATCACTTTTATGGAAAGGGCCTGCCAAGCTCCAAAAAACTACGAGTTGCCTGAAATCTCAGCACACACTTTTTCACCCAACCCTGATGAAACTTTCAGGTAATGATCAGTACACCAATCCCACTTGGCTCGCCAAATTTCGTTCTTCTAGGTGAAACCGTTCGTTGGCAGTAACCGGTTTCATTTTGAGGTTTCACTCTGTTTTCTCCTATAGGGATACATGTATTTGGAACTCTAAATCAAACACGGTTTGTGCTAGCTCTTTGAAACTTGACACCATAAAGCAGTTTCAAGTTCTATTCTATGGTTTGTTTGCTGTTGATGTAGCCCTAAGCAGAGACTGGCGAGAATCACTTTCATGGAAAGGGCCTGCCAAGCTTCCAAAAACCTACGAGTTGCCTGAAATCTCAGCACACACTTTTTCACCCAACCTTGATGAAACTTTCAGGTAATGATCAGTACACCAATCCCACTTGGCTCGCCAAATTTCGTTCTTCTAGGTGAAATTGTTCCTTGGCAGGAACCGGTTTCATTTTGAGGTTTCACTCTGTTTTCTCCTATAGGGATACATGTATTTGGAACTCTAAATCAAACACGGTTTGTGCTAGCTCTTTGAAACTTGACACCATAAAGCAGTTTCAAGTTCTATCTCTATGGTTTGTTTGCTGTTGATGTAGCCCTAAGCAGAGACTGGCGAGAATCACTTTCATGGAAAGGGCCTGCCAAGCTTCCAAAAACCTACGAGTTGCCTGAAATCTCAGCACACACTTTTTCACCCAACCTTTTATGAAACTTTCAGGTAATGATCAGTACACCAATCCCACTTGGCTCTCAAAATTTCATTCTTCTAGGTGAAACCGTTCCTTGGCAGTAACCGGTTTCATTTTGAGTTTTCACTCTGTTTTCTCCTATAGGCATACATGTATTTGGAACTCTAAGTCAAACACGGGTTGTGCTAGCTCTTTGAAACTTGACACCATAAAGCAGTTTCAAGTTCTATCTCTAAGGTTTGTTTGCTGTTGATGTAGCCCTAAGCAGAGACTGGCGAGAATCACTTTCATGGAAAGGGCCTGCCAAGCTTCCAAAAAACTACGAGTTGCCTGAAATCTCAGCACACACTTTTTCACCCAATCTTGATGAAACTTTCAGGTAATGATCAGTACACCAATCCCACTTGGCTCGCCAAATTTCGTTCTTCTAGGTGAAACCGTTCGTTGGCAGTAACCGGTTTCATTTTGAGGTTTCACTGTGTTTTCTCCTATAGGGATACATGTATTTGGAACTCTAAATCAAACACGGTTTGTGCTAGCTCTTTGAAAGTTGAGACCATAAAGCAGTTTCAAGTTCTATCTCTATGGTTTGTTTTCTGTAGATGTAGCCCTAAGCAGAGACTGGCGAGAATCACTTTCATGGAAAGGGCCTGCCAAGCTTCCAAAAAACTACGAGTTGCCTGAAATCTCAGCACACACTTTTTCACCCAACCTTGATGAAACTTTCAGGTAATGATCAGTACACCAATCCCACTTGGCTCGCCAAATTTCGTTCTTCTAGGTGAAACCGTTCGTTGGCAGTAACCGGTTTCATTTTGAGGTTTCACTCTGTTTTCTCCTATAGGGATACATGTATTTGGAACTCTAAATCAAACACGGTATGTGCTAGCTCTTTGAAACTTGACACCATAAAGCAGTTTCAAGTTCTATCTCTATGGTTTTTTTGCTGTTGATGTAGCCCTAAGCAGAGACTGGCGAGAATCACTTTCATGGAAAGGGCCTGCCAAGCTTCCAAAAAACTACGAGATGCCTGAAATCTCAGCACACACTTTTTCACCCAATCTTGATGAAACTTTCAGGTAATGATAAGTACACCAATCCCACTTGGCTCGCCAAATTTCGTTCTTCTAGGTGAAACCGTTCGTTGGCAGTAACCGGTTTCATTTTGAGGTTTCACTCTGTTTTGTCCTATAGGGATACATGTATTTGGAACTCTAAATCAAACACGGTTTGTGCTAGCTCTTTGAAACTTGACACAATAAAGCAGTTTCAAGTTCTATCTCTATGGTTTGTTTGCTGTTGATGTAGCCCTAAGCAGAGACTGGCGAGAATCACTTTCATGGAAAGGGCCTGCCAAGCTTCCAAAAAACTACGAGTTGCCTGAAATCTCAGCACACACTTTTTCACCCAACCTTGATGAAACTTTCAGGTAATGATCAGTACACCAATCCCACTTGGCTCGCCAAATTTCGTTCTTCTAGGTGAAACCGTTCCTTGGCAGTAACCGGTTTCATTTTGAGGTTTCACTCTGTTTTCTCCTATAGGGATACATGTATTTGGAACTCTAAATCAAACATGGTTTGTGCTAGCTCTTTGAAACTTGACACCATAAAGCAGTTTCAAGTTCTATCTCTATGGTTTGTTTGCTGTTGATGTAGCGCTAAGCAGAGACTGGCGAGAATCACTTTCATGGAAAGGGCCTGCCAAGCTTCCAAAAAACTACGAGTTGCCTGAAATCTCAGCACACACTTTTTCACCCAATCTTGATGAAACTTTCAGGTAATGATCAGTACACCAATCCCACTTGGCTCGCCAAATTTCGTTCTTCTAGGTGAAACCGTTCGTTGGCAGTAACCGGTTTCATTTTGAGGTTTCACTCTGTTTTCTCCTATAGGGATACATGTATTTGGAACTCTAAATCAAACACGGTTTGTGCTAGCTCTTTGAAACTTGACACCATAAAGCAGTTTCAAGTTCTATTTCTATGGTTTGTTTGCTGTTGATGTAGCCCTAAGCAGAGACTGGCGAGAATCACTGTCATGGAAACGGCCTGCCAAGCTTCCAAAAAACTACGAGTTTCCTGAAATCTCAGCACACACGTTTTCACCCAACCTTGATGAAACATTCAGGTAATGATCAGTACACCAATCCCACTTGGCTCGCCAAATTTCGTTCTTCTAGGTGAAACCGTTCCTTGGCAGAAACCGGTTTCATTTTGAGGTTTCACTCTGTTTTCTCCTATAGGGATACATGTATTTGGAACTCTAAATCAAACACGGTTTGTGCTAGCTCTTTGAAACTTGACACCATAAAGCAGTTTCAAGTTCTATCTCTATGGTTTGTTTGCTGTTGATGTAGCCCTAAGCAGAGACTGGCGAGAATCACTTTCATGGAAAGGGCCTGCCAAGCTTCCAAAAAACTACGAGTTGCCTGAAATCTCAGCACACACTTTTTCACCCAATCTTGATGAAACTTTCAGGTAATGATCAGTACACCAATCCCACTTGGCTCGCCAAATTTCGTTCTTCTAGGTGAAACCGTTCCTTGCCAGTAACCGGTTTCATTTTGAGGTTTCACTCTGTTTTCTCCTAGAGGGATACATGTATTTGGAACTCTAAATCAAACACGGTTTGTGCTAGCTCTTTGAAAGTTGACACCATAAAGCAGTTTCAAGTTCTATCTCTATGGTTTGTTTGCTGTTGATGTAGCCCTAAGCAGAGACTGGCGAGAATCACTTTCATGGAAAGGGCCTGCCAAGCTTCCAAAAAACTACGAGATGCCTGAAATCTCAGCACACACTTTTTCACCCAATCTTGATGAAACTTTCAGGTAATGATCAGTACACCAATCCCACTTGGCTCGCCAAATTTCGTTCTTCTAGGTGAAACCGTTCGTTGGCAGTAACCGGTTTCATTTTGAGGTTTCACTGTGTTTTCTCCTATAGGGATACATGTATTTGGAACTCTAAATCAAACACGGTTTGTGCTAGCTCTTTGAAACTTGACACCATAAAGCAGTTTCAAGTTCTATCTCTATGGTTTATTGCTGTTGATGTAGCCCTAAGCAGAGACTGGCGAGAATCACTTTCATGGAAAGGGCCTGCCAAGCTTCCAAAAAACTACGAGTTGCCTGAAATCTCAGCACACACTTTTTCACCCAATCTTGATGAAACTTTCAGGTATTGATTAGTACACCAATCCCACTTGGCTCGCCAAATTTCGTTCTTCTAGGTGAAACCGTTCCTTGGCAGTAACCGGTTTCATTTTGAGGTTTCACTCTGTTTTCTCCTATAGGGATACATGTATTTGGAACTCTAAATCAATCACGGTTTATGCTAGGTCTTTGAAACTTGACACCATAAAGCAGTTTCGAGTTCTATCTCTATGGTTTGTTTGCTGTTGATGTAGCCCTAAGCAGAGACTGGCGAGAATCACTTTCATGGAAAGGGCCTGCCAAGCTTCCAAAAACCTATGAGTTGCCTAAAATCTCAGCACACACTTTTTCACCCAACCTTGATGAAACTTTCAGGTAATGATCAGTACACCATCCCACTTGGCTCGCCAAATTTCGTTCTTCTAGGTGAAACCGTTCGTTGGCAGTAACCGGTTTCATTTTGAGGTTTCACTCTGTTTTCTCCTATAGGGATACATGTATTTGGAACTCTAAATCAAACACGGTTTGTGCTAGCTGTTTGAAACTTGACACCATAAAGCAGTTTCAAGTTCTATCTCTATGGTTTGTTTGCTGTTGATGTAGCCCTAAGCAGAGACTGGCGAGAATCACTTTCATGGAAAGGGCCTGCCAAGCTTCCAAAAAACTACGAGTTGCCTGAAATCTCAGCACACACTTTTTCACCCAATCTTGATGAAACTTTCAGGTAATGATCAGTACACCAATCCCACTTGGCTCGCCAAATTTCGTTCTTCTAGGTGAAACCGTTCTTTGGCAGTAACCGTTTTCATTTTGAGGTTTCACTCTGTTTTCTCCTATAGGGATACATGTATTTGGAACTCTAAATCAAACACGGTTTGTGCTAGCTCTTTGAAACTTGACACCATAAAGCAGTTTCAAGTTCTATCTCTATGGTTTGTTTGCTGTTTATGTTGCCCTAAGCAGAGACTGGCGAGAATCACTTTTATGGAAAGGGCCTGCCAAGCTCCAAAAAACTACGAGTTGCCTGAAATCTCAGCACACACTTTTTCACCCAATCTTGATGAAACTTTCAGGTAATGATCAGTACACCAATCCCACTTGGCTCACCAAATTTCGTTCTTCTAGGTGAAACCGTTCGTTGGCAGTAACCGGTTTCATTTTGAGGTTTCACTCTGTTTTGTCCTATAGGGATACATGTATTTGGAACTCTAAATCAAACACGGTTTGTGCTAGCTCTTTGATACTTGACACCATAAAGCAGTTTCAAGTTCTATCTCTATGGTTTGTTTGCTGTTGATGTAGCCCTAAGCAGAGACTGGCGAGAATCACTTTCATGGAAAGGGCCTGCCAAGCTTCCAAAAAACTACGAGTTGCCTGAAATCTCAGCACACACTTTTTCACCCAACCTTGATGAAACTTTCAGGTAATGATCAGTACACCAATCCCACTTGGCTCGCCAAATTTCGTTCTTCTAGGTGAAACCGTTCGTTGGCAGTAACCGGTTTCATTTTGAGGTTTCACTCTGTTTTCTCCTATAGGGATACATGTATTTGGAACTCTAAATCAAACACGGTTTGTGCTAGCTCTTTGAAACTTGACACCATAAAGCAGTTTTAAGTTCTATCTCTATGGTTTGTGTGCTGTTGATGTAGCCCTAAGCAGAGACTGGCGATAATCACTTTCATGGAAAGGGCCTGCAAAGCTTCCAAAAAACTACGAGTTGCCTGAAATCTCAGCACACACTTTTTCACCCAATCTTGATGAAACTTTCAGGTAATGATCAGTACACCATTCCCACTTGGCTCGCCAAATTTCGTTCTTCTAGGTGAAACCGATCGTTGGCAGTAACTGGTTTCATTTTGAGGTTTCACTCTGTTTTCTCCTATAGGGATACATGTATTTGGAACTCTAAATCAAACACGGTTTGTGCTACCTTTTTGAAACTTGACACCATAAAGCAGTTTAAAGTTCTATCTCTATGGTTTGTGTGCTGTTGATTTAGCCCTAAGCAGAGACTGGCGAGAATCACTTTCATGGAAAGGGCCTGCCAAGCTTCCAAAAAACTACGAGTTGCCTGAAATCTCAGCACACACTTTTTCACCCAATCTTGATGAAACTTTCAGGTAATGATCAGTACACCAATCCCACTTGGCTCACCAAATTTCGTTCTTCTAGGTGAAACCGTTTGTTGGCAGTAACCGGTTTCATTTTGAGGTTTCACTCTGTTTTCTCCTATAGGGATACATGTATTTGGAACTCTAAATCAAACACGGTTTGTGCTAGCTCTTTGAAACTTGACACCATAAAGCAGTTTCAAGTTCTATCTCTATGGTTTGTTTGCTGTTGATGTAGCCCTAAGCAGAGACTGGCGAGAATCACTTTCATGGAAAGGGCCTGCCAAGCTTCCAAAAAACTACGAGTTGCCTGAAATCTCAGCACACACTTTTTCACCCAACCCTGATGAAACTTTCATGTAATGATCAGTACACCAATCCCACTTGGCTCGCCAAATTTCGTTCTTCTAGGTGAAACCGTTCGTTGGCAGTAACCGGTTTCATTTTGAGGTTTCACTCTGTTTTCTCCTATAGGGATACATGTATTTGGAACTCTAAATCAAACACGGTTTGTGCTAGCTCTTTGAAACTTGACACCATAAAGCAGTTTCAAGTTCTATCTCTATGGTTTGTGTGCTGTTGATGTAGCCCTAAGCAGAGACTGGCGATAATCCCTTTCATGGAAAGGGCCTGCAAAGCTTCCAAAAAACTACGAGTTGCCTGAAATCTCAGCACACACTTTTTCACCCAATCTTGATGAAACTTTCAGGTAATGATCAGTACACCAATCCCACTTGGCTCGCCAAATTTCGTTCTTCTAGGTGAAACCGTTCGTTGGCAGTAACCGGTTTCATTTTGAGGTTTCACTGTGTTTTCTCCTATAGGGATACATGTATTTGGAACTCTAAATCAAACACGGTTTGTGCTAGCTTTTTGAAACTTGACACCATAAAGCAGTTTCAAGTTCTATCTCTATGGTTTGTTTGCTGTTGATGTAGCCCTAAGCAGAGACTGGCGAGAATCACTTACTTGGAAAGGGCCTGCCAAGCTTCCAAAAAACTACGAGTTGCCTGAAATCTAAGCACACACTTTTTCACCCAACCTTGATGAAACTTTCAGGTAATGATCAGTACACCAATAACACTTGGCTCGCCAAATTTAGTTCTTCTAGGTGAAACCGTTCCTTGGCAGTAACCGGTTTCATTTTGAGGTTTCACTCTGTTTTCTCCTATAGGGATACATGTATTTGGAACTCTAAATCAAACACGGTTTGTGCTAGCTCTTTGAAACTTGACACCATAAAGCAGTTTCAATTCTCTCTCTATGGTTTGTTTGCTGTTGATGTAGCCCTAAGCAGAGACTGGCGAGAATCACTTTCATGGAAAGGGACTGCCAAGCTTCCAAAAAACTACGAGTTGCCTGAAATCTCAGCACACACTTTTTCACCCAACCTTGATGAAACTTTCAGGTAATGATCAGTACACCAATCCCATCTGGCTCGCCAAATCTCCTTCTTCTAGGTAAAACCGTTCGTTGGCAGTAAGCGGTTTCATTTTGAGGTTTCACACTGTTTTCTCCTATAGGGATACATGTATTTGGAACTCTAAATCAAACACGGTTTGTGCTAGCTCTTTGAAACTTGACACAATAAAGCAGTTTCAAGTTCTATCTCTATGGTTTGTTTGCTGTTCATGTAGCCCTAAGCAGAGACTGGCGAGAATCACTTTCATGGAAAGGGCCTGCCAAGCTTCCAAAAAACTACGAGTTTCCTGAAATCTCAGCACACACTTTTTCACCCAATCTTAATGAAACTTTCAGGTAATGATCAGTACACCAATCCCACTTGGCTCGCCAAATCTCATTCTTCTAGGTAAAACCGTTCATTGGCAGTAACCGGTTTCATTTTGAGGTTTCACTCTGTTTTCTTCTATAGGGATACATGTATTTGGAACTCTAAATCAAGCACGGTTTGTGCTATCTCTTTGAAACTTCGCACAATAAAGCAGTTTCAAGTTCTATCTCTATGGTTTCTTTGCTGTTGATGTAGCCCTAAGCAGAGACTGGCGAGAATCACTTTCATGGAAAGTGCCTGCCAAGATTCCAAAAAACTACGAGTTGCCTGAAATCTCAGCACACACTTTTTCACCCAATCTTGATGAAACTTTCAGGTAATGATCAGTACACCAATCCCACTTGGCTCGCCAAATTTCGTTCTTCTAGGTGAAACCCTTCGTTGGCAGTAACCGGTTTCATTTTGAGGTTTCACTCTGTTTTCTCCTATAGAGATACATGTATTTGGAACTCTAAATCAAACACGGTTTATGCTAGCTCTTTGAAACTTGACACCATAAAGCAGTTTCAAGTTCTATCTCTATGGTTTGTTTTCTGTTGATGTAGCCCTAAGCAGAGACTGGCGAGAATCACTTTCATGGAAAGGGCCTGCCAAGCTTCCAAAAACCTACGAGTTGCCTGAAATCTCAGCACACACTTTTTCACCCAACCTTGATGAAACTTTCAGGTAATAATCAGTACACCAATCCCACTTGGCTCACAAAATTTCGTTCTTCTAGGTGAAACCGTTCCTTGGCAGTAACCGGTTTCATTTTGAGGTTTCACTCTGTTTTCTCCTATAGGGATACATGTATTTGGAACTCTAAATCAAACACGGATTGTGCTAGCTCTTTGAAACGTGACACCATAAAGCAGTTTCAAGTTCTATCTCTATGGTTTGTTTGCTGTTGATGTAGCCCTAAGCAGAGACTGGCGAGAATCACTTTCATGGAAAGGGCCTGCCAAGCTTCCAAAAAACTACGAGTTGCCTGAAATCTCAGCACACACTTTTTCACCCAATCTTGATGAAACTTTCAGGTAATGATCAGTACACCAATCCCACTTGGCTCGCCTAATTTCGTTCTTCTAGGTGAAACCGTTCCTTGGCAGTAACCGGTTTCATTTTGAGGTTTCACTCTGTTTTCTCCTATAGGGATACATGTATTTGGAACTCTAAATCAAACACGGTTTGTGCTAGCTCTTTGAAACTTGACACCATAAAGCAGTTTCAAGTTCTATCTCTATGGTTTGTTTGCTGTTGATGTAGCCCTAAGCAGAGACTGGCGAGAATCACTTTCATGGAAAGGGCCTGCCAAGCTTCCAAAAAACTACAAGTTGCCTGAAATCTCAGCACACACTTTTTCACCCAACCTTGATGAAACTTTCAGGTAATGATCAGTACACCAATCCCACTTGGCTCGCCAAATTTCGTTCTTCTAGGTGAAACCGTTCGTTGGCAGTAACCGGTTTCATTTTGAGGTTTCACTGTGTTTTCTCCTATAGGGATACATGTATTTGGAACTCTAAATCAAACACGGTTTGTGCTAGCTTTTTGAAACTTGACACCATAAAGCAGTTTCAAGTTCTATCTCTATGGTTTGTTTGCTGTTGATGTAGCCCTAAGCAGAGACTGGCGAGAATCACTTACTTGGAAAGGGCCTGCCAAGCTTCCAAAAAACTACGAGTTGCCTGAAATCTCAGCACACACTTTTTCACCCAACCTTGATGAAACTTTCAGGTAATGATCAGTACACCAATCCCACTTGGCTCGCCAAATTTCGTTCTTCTAGGTGAAACCGTTCCTTGGCAGGAACCGGTTTCATTTTGAGGTTTCACTCTGTTTTCTCCTATAGGGATACATGTATTTGGAACTCTAAATCAAACACGGTTTATGCTAGCTCTTTGAAACTTGACACCATAAAGCAGTTTCAAGTTCTATCTCTATGGTTTGTTTTCTGTTGATGTAGCCCTAAGCAGAGACTGGCGAGAATCACTTTCATGGAAAGGGCCTGCCAAGCTTCCAAAAACCTACGAGTTGCCTGAAATCTCAGCACACACTTTTTCACCCAACCTTGATGAAACTTTCAGGTAATAATAAGTACACCAATCCCACTTGGCTCGCCAAATTTCGTTCTTCTAGGTGAAACCGTTCCTTGGCAGTAACCGGTTTCATTTTGAGGTTTCACTCTGTTTTCTCCTATAGGGATACATGTATTTGGAACTCTAAATCAAACACGGATTGTGCTAGCTCTTTGAAACTTGACACCATAAAGCAGTTTCATGTTCTATCTCTATGGTTTGTTTGCTGTTGATGTAGCCCTAAGCAGAGACTGGCGAGAATCACTTTCATGGAAAGGGCCTGCCAAGCTTCCAAAAAACTACGAGTTGCCTGAAATCTCAGCACACACTTTTTCACCCAATCTTGATGAAACTTTCAGGTAATGATCAGTACACCAATCCCACTTGGCTCGCCAAATTTCGTTCTTCTAGGTGAAACCGTTCCTTGGCAGTAACCGGTTTCATTTTGAGGTTTCACTCTGTTTTCTCCTATAGGGATACATGTATTTGGAACTCTAAATCAAACACGGTTTGTGCTAGCTCTTTGAAACTTGACACCATAAAGCAGTTTCAAGTTCTATCTCTATGGTTTGTTTGCTGTTGATGTAGCCCTAAGCAGAGACTGGCGAGAATCACTTTCATGGAAAGGGCCTGCCAAGCTTCCAAAAAACTACGAGTTGCCTGAAATCTCAGCACACACTTTTTCACCCAACCTTGATGAAACTTTCAGGTAATTATCAGTACACCAATCCCACTTGGCTCGCCAAATTTCGTTCTTCTAGGTGAAACCGTTCGTTGGCAGTAACAGGTTTCATTTTGAGGTTTCACTGTGTTTTCTCCTATAGGGATACATGTATTTGGAACTCTAAATCAAACACGGTTTGTGCTAGCTTTTTGAAACTTGACACCATAAAGCAGTTTCAAGTTCTATCTCTATGGTTTGTTTGCTGTTGATGTAGCCCTAAGCAGAGACTGGCGAGAATCACTTACTTGGAAAGGGCCTGCCAAGCTTCCAAAAAACTACGAGGTGCCTGAAATCTCAGCACACACTTTTTCAACCAACCTTGATGAAACTTTCAGGTAATGATCAGTACACCAATCCCACTTGGCTCGCCAAATTTCGTTCTTCTAGGTGAAACCGTTCCTTGGCAGTAACCGGTTTCATTTTGAGGTTTCACTCTGTTTTCTCCTATAGGGATACATGTATTTGGAACTCTAAATCAAACACGGTTTGTGCTAGCTCTTTGAAACTTGACACCATAAAGCAGTTTCAAGTTCTATCTCTATGGTTTGTTTGCTGTTGATGTAGCCCTAAGCAGAGACTGGCGAGAATCACTTTCATGGAAAGGGCCTGCCAAGCTTCCAAAAAACTACGAGTTGCCTGAAATCTCAGCACACACTTTTTCACCCAACCTTGATGAAACTTTCAGGTAATGATCAGTACACCAATCCCACTTGGCTCGCCAAATTTCGTTCTTCTAGGTGAAACCGTTCGTTGGCAGTAACCGGTTTCATTTTGAGGTTTCACTCTGTTTTCTCCTATAGGGATACATGTATTTGGAATTCTAAATCAAACACGGTTTGTGCTAGCTCTTTGAAACTTGACACCCTAAAGCAGTTTCAAGTTCTATCTCTATGGTTTGTTTGCTGTTGATGTAGCCCTAAGCAGAGACTGGCGAGAATCACTTTCATGGAAAGGGCCTGCCAAGCTTCCAAAAAACTACGAGTTGCTTGAAATCTCAGCACACACTTTTTCACCCAATCTTGATAAAACTTTCAGGTAATGATCAGTACACCAATCCCACTTGGCTCGCCAAATTTCGTTCTTCTAGGTGAAACCGTTCGTTGGCAGTAACCGGTTTCATTTTGAGGTTTCACTCTGTTTTCTCCTATAGGGATACATGTATTTGAAACTCTAAATCAAACACGGATTGTGCTAGCTCTTTGAAACTTGACACCATAAAGCAGTTTCAAGTTCTATCTCTATGGTTTGTTTGCTGTTGATGTAGCCATAAGCAGAGACTGGCGAGAATCACTTTCATGGAAAGGGCCTGCCAAGCTTCCAAAAAACTACGAGTTGCCTGAAATCTCAGCACACACTTTTTCACCCAACCTTGATGAAACTTTCAGGTAATGATCAGTACACCAATCCCACTTGGCTCGCCAAATTTCGTTCTTCTAGGTGAAACCGTTCCTTGGCAGTAACCGGTTTCATTTTGAGGTTTCACTCTTTTTTCTCCTATAGGGATACATGTATTTGGAACTCTAAATCAAACACGGTTTGTGCTAGCTCTTTGAAACTTGACACCATAAAGCAGTTTCAAGTTCTATCTCTATGATTTGTTTGCTGTTGATGTAGCACAAAGCAGAGACTGGCGAGAATCACTTTCATGGAAAGGGCCTGCCAAGCTTCCAAAAAACTACGAGTTGCCTGAAATCTCAGCACACACTTTTTCACCCAATCTTGATGAAACTTTCAGGTAATGATCAGTACACCAATCCCACTTGGCTCGCCAAATTTCGTTCTTCTAGGTGAAACCGTTCGTTGACAGTAACCGGTTTCATTTTGAGGTTTCACTCTGTTTTCTCCTATAGGGATACATGTATTTGGAACTCTAAATCAAACACGGTTTGTGCTAGCTCTTTGAAACTTGACACCATAAAGCAGTTTCAAGTTCTTTCTCTATGGTTTGTTTGCTGTTGATGTAGCCCTAAGCAGAGACTGGCGAGAATCACTTTCATGGAAAGCGCCTGGCAAGCTTCCAAAAAACTACGAGTTGCCTGAAATCTCAGCACACACTTTTTCACCCAACCTTGATGAAACTTTCAGGTAATGATCAGTACACCAATCCCACTTGGCTCGCCAAATTTCATTCTTCTAGGTGAAACCGTTCGTTGGCAGTAACCGGTTTCATTTTGAGGTTTCACTCTGTTTTCTCCAATAGGGATACATGTATTTGGAACTCTAAATCAAACACGGTTTGTGCTAGCGATTTCAAACTTGACACCATAAAGCAGTTTCAAGTTCTATCTCTATGGTTTGTTTGCTGTTGATGTAGCCCTAAGCAGAGATTGTCGAGAATCACTTTCATGGAAAGGGCCTGCCAAGCTTCCAAAAAACTACGAGTTGCCTGACATCTCAGCACACACTTTTTCACCCAACCTTGATGAAACTTTCAGGTAATGATCAGTACACCAATCCCACTTGGCTCGCCAAATTTCGTTCTTCTAGGTGAAATTGTTCGTTGGCAGTAACCGGTTTCATTTTGAGGTTTCACTCTGTTTTCTCCTATAGGGATACATGTATTTGGAACTCTAAATCAAACACGGTTTGTGCTAGCTCTTTGAAACTTGACACCATAAAGCAGTTTCAAGTTCTATCTCTATGGTTTGTTTGCTGTTGATGTAGCCCTAAGCAGAGACTGGCGAGAATCACTTTCATGGAAAGGGCCTGCCAAGCTTCCAAAAAACTACGAGTTGCCTGAAATCTCAGCACACACTTTTTCACCCAACCTTGATGAAACTTTCAGGTAATGATCAGTACACCAATCCCACTTGGCTCGCCAAATTTCGTTCTTCTAGGTGAAACCGTTCGTTGGCAGTAACCGGTTTCATTTTGAGGTTTCACTGTGTTTTCTCCTATAGGGATACATGTATTTGGAACTCTAAATCAAACACGGTTTGTGCTAGCTCTTTGAAACTTGACACCATAAAGCAGTTTCAAGTTCTATCTCTATGGTTTGTTTGCTGTTGATGTAGCCCTAAGCAGAGACTGGCGAGAATCACTTTCATGGAAAGGGCCTGCCAAGCTTCCAAAAAACTACGAGTTGCCTGAAATCTCAGCACACACTTTTTCACCCAACCTTGATGAAACTTTCAGGTAATGATCAGTACACCAATCCCACTTGGCTCGCCAAATTTCGTTCTTCTAGGTGAAACCGTTCGTTGGCAGTAACCGGTTTCATTTTGAGGTTTCACTGTGTTTTCTCCTATAGGGATACATGTATTTGGAACTCTAAATCAAACATGGTTTGTGCTAGCTCTTTGAAACTTGACACCATAAAGCAGTTTCAAGTTCTATCTCTATGGTTTGTTTGCTGTTGATGTAGCCCTAAGCAGAGACTGGCGAGAATCACTTTCATGGAAAGGGCCTGCCAAGCTTCCAAAAAACTACGAGTTGCCTGAAATCTCAGCACACACTTTTTCACCCAACCTTGATGAAACTTTCAGGTAATGATCAGTACACCAATCCCACTTGGCTCGCCAAATTTCGTTCTTCTAGGTGAAACCGTTCGTTGGCAGTAACCGGTTTCATTTTGAGGTTTCACTGTGTTTTCTCCTATAGGGATACATGTATTTGGAACTCTAAATCAAACATGGTTTGTGCTAGCTCTTTGAAACTTGACACCATAAAGCAGTTTCAAGTTCTATC
>NW_027525012.1:0-25073 GCF_052094955.1 Ictidomys tridecemlineatus
GACAACTGCAGAGTGCAGAGGTTGCAGACTGTGGTGGAGAAGGACTCTTACAGAGCAGAGTTTGGAGGCTGTGGTGCAGAAGGACTGATACAGAAAGCAGAGGTTGGAAACTCGGGTGCAGAAGGACCCTGAGAAGAAACAGAGGTTGGATACTGTGGAACAGATAGACTGTTACAGAGCAGTGTTTGGAGACTTGGGTGCAGAAGAAGTGTTTTAGAGAACAGAGGTTGAAGACTGGGGTGCAGAAAGATCGTTGCAGAGACCAGAGGTTGGAGACTGGGGTGCAGAAGGATTGATACAGAAAGCAGAGGTTGGAAACTCGGTTGCAGAAGGACCCTTAAAGGAAACAGAGGTTGGATACTGCAGAACAGATAGACTGTTACAGAGAGCAGTGTTTGGAGACTGGGGTTCAGAAGAAGTGTTGTAGAGAACACAAGTTGAAGACTGGGGTGCAGAAGGATCATTGCAGAGGGCAGAGGTTGGAGACTGTGGTGCATAAGAACTGATACAGAAAGCAGAGGTTGGAGACTCTGGTGCCAAAGGATCCTTACAGAGAGCAAAGGTTGGAGACTGAGGTGCAGAAGGACTGTTGCAGAGAGCAAAGTTTGCAGACTAAGTTGCAGAAGTACTGTTACAGCTTGCAGATTTTCGAGACTGTGGTGGAAAACATCTGATATAGAAAGCAGAGGTTGGATACTGGGGTGCATAAGGACCCTTAGAGAGAGCAGAGATTGGCGACTGGGGTGCAGAAGAACTGTGGAAGAGAACAGAGGTTGGAGACTGGGGTGCAGAAGGATCGTTACGGCGAGCAGAGTATCGAGACTAGGGCGTAGAAGGACTGTTGCAGAGAGCAGAAGTTGTAGACTGGGGTGTAAAAGGACTGTTGCAGAGAGCAGATGTTGGAGACTTGGGTGCTGAAGGACTGTTGCAGAGACCAGAGTTTGGAGACTGGGGTGCAGAAGGACTGTTACAGAGAGCAGACTTTGGAGACTGGGGTGCAGAAGGATTTTTGCAGAGAGCAGATTTTGGAGACTGGGGTGCAGAAGGACTTTTACAGAAAGCACAGGTTGAATACTGAGGTACAGTAGGACTTTTACAGAGAGCACAGGTTGGAGAGTCATGTGCAGAAAATCTATTGCACAGAGCAAATTTTGGAGACTGGGTTGCTGAAGGAGTGTTGTAGAGAGCAAATATTGGAGATTGAAATGCAGAAGAACCCTTACAGAGAGCAGAGTTTCGAGACTGCTTTTCAGAAGTACTTTTACAGAGAGCAGAGGTTGGATACAGGTGTGCAGAAGGATCTTACAGACAGCAGAGGTTTAAGACTGGGGTGCAGGAGGACTAGTGCAGAGAGTAGAGGTTAGAGACTGGGGTGCAAATAATAGTTGAAGAGAGAAGAGTTTGGAGACTGGGGTCAAAACGCCTGTTATAGGTTGGAGTTTGGGGTTCAGAAGGCCTGTTACAGAGAGCAGTGCTTGGAGACTAGGGTGCAGAAGGATAGTTACAGAGAGCAGAGTTTAAAAAGTGGGTTTCAAAAGAATATTACAGAGACAAAAGTTTGGAGACTGAGGTACATAGGACTGTTACACAGAGAAGAGGTTTGAGACTGAGATGCAGAAGGATCGTTCCAGAGAGAAGAGTTTTCAGACTGAGTTGCGGAAGAACTGTTACTGAGAGCAGATGTTGGAGACTAGAGTGGAGAAGGTCTGCTGAGGAAAGTAGAGGTTGAAGACTGAGGTTCAGAAGGACTGTTACAGAGAGCAGAGGTTGGAGACTGGGTTTCAGAAGGATCTTACAGAGAGCAGAGTATAGACAATGAAGTGAAGATGGGCTGTTGCAGAGAGCTGAGTTTGGAGATTAGGGTGCAGAAGGACTGTTGCAGAAAGCAGAAATTGTAGTCTGAGTTTCAAAAGGACTATTACAGAAAGCAGAGTTTAAAGACAAGGGTGCAGAAGGACTGATAGAGAAAGCAGAGTTTGGAGACTGGGGTCCAGAAGGACCTTAACAGAGAGAAGAGTTTGGAATCTGCAGTTAAGAAGGACTGTTACAGAGAGCAGATGATGGAGACTACGGTGGAGAAGAACTGGTGCAGAGACCAGATGTTGGAGACTAAGGTTCAGAAGGACTGTTGCAGAGAGCAGAGGTTAAGGACTGGTGTGCAGAAGGACTGTTGAAGAGAGCAGAGGTTGAAGAGTGAGGTGCAGAAGGACTGTTACAGAGAGCAGAGTTTAAAGACTAAAGTGTAGAAGGATCATTTCAGAGCACAGAATTTTCAAACTGAGGTGCAGAAGGACTGTTGCAGACAGCAGTTGTTGAAGACTTGGGTGCAGAAAAACGTTGGAGACTGGGGTGAAAATTGATCGTTGTAGAAAACAGAGGTTTGAGACTGGGGTGCAGAAGGACTTGTACAGAGAACAGAGGTTGGAGACTGGGGTGCAGAATGCTTGTTACAGAGAGAAAGGTTTGGAGAAAGGGTGCAGAAGGAGTGTTACAGAGGGATGAGTTTGGAGACTGGTTGCCTAAAGATCTTACACAGAGCAGAGGTTGGAGACTGAGGTGCAGAACGACTGTTACAGAGAGTAGATTTTGGAGACTGAGGTGCAGAAGGATTGTTACAGAGAGCAGATTTTGGAGACTGGGGTGCAGAAGAACTGTTGCAAATAGCAGAGGTTGGAGACTGTGGTGTAGAAGGACTGTTTGAGGGAACATAATTTAGAGACTTGGGTGCAGAAGAAATGTTACAGAGAGCAAAGTTTTAAGACTGAGATGCAGAAGGACTGTTACAGAGATCACTGGGTGGAGACTGGGGTGCAGAAGGACTGATAGAGAAAGAAGAGGTTGGCGACTGTGGTGAAAAAGCAAAATTACAGAGAGCAGACTTAAAAGACCGCAGTACAGGAGGCCTGTTACAGAGAGCAGATGTTGGAGACTGGGGTTGAGAAGGACTATTTCAGAGTGCAGATATTGGAGACTGGGGTGCAGAAGAACTGTTGCAGATAGAAGAGGTTAGAGACTGGGGTGCAGAAGAACTGTCACAGAGAGCAGAGTTTGGAGACTGAGGTGCAGAAAAAATGTTGCAGGGAGCAGAGGTTGGAAACTGTGGTGCAGAAAGAATGATACAGAAAGGAGAGGTTGAAGACTGGGGTGCAGAATGACCATTACAGAGCGCAGAGGTTGGAGAGAGAGGTACAGAAGGACTGTTACAGAGAGCAGAGTTTGGAGACTGGGGAGCAGATGGACTGTTACAGAGAGCAGAGGTTGGAGACTGGGGAGCAGAAGGTCTGTTTCAGAGAGCAGAGTTTAGAGTCTGGGGAGGATAAGAAATGTTACAGAGAGCAGATTTGGAAACTTTGTGCACAAGGATCTTACAAAGATCAGAGGTTGGAGGCTGGGGTTCAGAAGCATTGTTACAGAGAGTAGATTTTGGAGACTGAGGTGCAGTAGGACTGTTAGAAAAAGCAGACTGGGGTGCAAAAGGATCGTTGCAGAGAGCAGAATTTTTAGACTTAATTTGAGAAGGACTGTTGCTGAGAGCAGATGTTGGAGACTGGGGTACAGAAAGACTTTTGCAGAGAGCAGAGGTTGGAGACTGGGGTGAAGAAAGATTGTTACAGAGATCAGAGTTTGGAGACTGGGGTGCAGAGAAACCATTACAGAGAGAAGAGGTTTGAGATTGCTGGACAGAAGGACTCTTACAGAGAGCAGAGGTTGGAGACTGTAGAGCAGAAGGACTGTTTCAGAGAGCAGAGGTTGGAGACTGGAAAGCAGAAGGAATATTACAGAGAGCAGAGTTTGGAAACTGGGGTGCAGAAGGATCTTACAGAAAGAAGAGGTTGGAGACTGAGGTGCCGAAAGACTTTTACATAAAGCAGAGTTTGAAGCCTGGGGTGCAAAATGATCGTTGCAGAGAGCAGAGTTGTCAGACAGAGGTGCAGAAAGACTGTTGTAGGGAGCAGATGTTTGAGACTGGGGTGCAGAAAGACTTTTGCAGAGAGCAGCGGTTGAAAACTGGGGTGCAAAAGGATTGTTGTAGAGAACAGAAATTTTAGACTGGGGTGCAGAGGGATTGTAACAGAGAATAGAGGTTGGAGACTGTGGTGCAGAAGGACCATTGCAGAGATCAAAGTTTGGTAACTGAGGTGAAGAAGGATTGTTAATGAGAACAGAAGTTGGAGACTGGGGTGCAGAAGGACTGTTGCAGAAAGCAGAGTTTGGAGACTGGGTTTTAGAAGGACTCTTGCAAAGACAAGAGGTTGGAGACTGGGGTGCAGAAGGACTGTTACATGGAGCAGAGTTTGGATACAGAGTTGCAGAAGGATCTTACAGAGAGCAGAGTTTCGAGACTTAGGTGCAACAGGAGTATTACAGAGAGCAGAGTTTGGAGACTGGGGTGCAGAAGGATCATTGCAGAGAACAGCGTTTTCAGACTAAGGTGCAGAATGACTGTTGAAGAGAGCAGAGGTTGGAGACAGGGGTACAGAAGGACTGTTGCATCGAGCAGATGTTGGATACTGGGGTGCACAGGGATCATTGCAGAGAGCAGAGATTGGAGACTGGGGTGCAGAAAGACTGTTGCAGAGAGCAGACTTTGGAAACTGGTGTACAGAAAGATCGTTGCAGACAGAAGAGTTTTGAGACTGGGGTGCAGAAGGCCTGTTGCAAAGAGTAGAGTTTCGAGACTGAGGTGAAGAAGGATCGTTGCAGAGAGCAGAGGTTGGAGACTGGGGTGCAGTAGAACTCCTACAGAGAGCAGAGTTTTTAGACAACATTGGACAAGGATCTTACAGAGAGCAGAGTTGTAGACCGATGTGCAGCAGGACTGTTACAGAGAGCAGAGGTTGGATACTGGGGTGCAGAAAGATCGTTGTAGAGAACAAAGTTTTCAGACTGAGGTGCAGAAGGACTTTTGCAGAGAGCACATGTTGGAGACTGGGGTGCAGAAGAACTGTTGCAAAGAGCAGAGTTTGGGGACTGGGGTGCAGAAGGATCATTGTAGAGAGCTAAATTTTTAGACTGGGGTGCAGAAGGATTTTTACAGTGAACAAAGTTTGGAGACTGGGGTGCAGAAGGCCTATTACGGAGAGCAGAGTTTGGAGAAGGGGTTCAGAAGTACATTTACAGAGAGTAGTTTTTGGAGACTGAGGTGCAGAAAGACCATTGCAGAGAGCAGAGGTTAAACACTGAGGTGCAGAAGGATTGTTACAGAGAGCAGAGGTTGGAGACTGGGTTGCAGAGGGACTGTTGCAGAGAGAAGAGACTGGACAGTGGGGTGTAGAAGGACTGTTGCGGAGAGCACAGGTTGGAGATTGGGGTGCAGAAGGACTGTTGCAGAGAGCAGAGTTTCGAGACTGGGTTACAGAGGCAGAGGTTGGAGATTTGGTGCAGAAGGACTGTTGCAGAGAGCAGATGTTGGAGACTGGGGTGCATAAGGACTGTTACAGAGAGCAGAGTTTGTAGACTGAGATGCAGAAAGACTATTACAGAGAGCAGAGGTTAGAAATTGAGGTGCAGATGGACTGATACAGTAAGCAGAGATTGGAGACTGGGGTGCAGAAGGTCTGTTACAGAGAGCAGGGTTTGGAGACTGGGGTGCAGAAGACCTGTAAAAGAGAAGAGGTTGGAGACTTCTGTGCAGAAGGATTGTTACAGATATCACAGTTTGGAGACTGTGGTGCAGAAGGTTCGTTGCAGAGACCAGAGGTCTCAGACTGAGGCTTAGAAGGACTGATACAGAGTGCAGAGGTTGGAGTCTGAGGTGCATAAGGATTGTTAGAGAACAGAGTTTGGAGACTGGGGTGCAGAAGGACTGTTTCAGAGAGCAGATGTTGGAGACTGGGGTGCCGAAAGACTGTTACAGAAAGTAGAAGTTGAAGACTGTTATGCTGAAGCATCATTACAGTGAGCAGAGGTTGGAGACTGAGGTGCAGAAGGACTGTTACAGAGAGGATAGTTTGGAGACTGGGGTGCAGAAAGATTTTTGCAGAGAGCAGATTTTTCAGACTGAGGTGCAGAAAGAATGTAGAAGAGAGCAGATGTTGGATTCTGGGGTGCCGAGGACTATTACAGAGAGCAGAGTTTGGAGACTGGGGTGCAGAAGAATCGTTAGAGAGAGCACAGGTTGGAGAGTGGGGTGCAGAAGGCCTATTACAAAGAGCAGAGGTTGAAATCTGGGGTGCAGAAGGCCTTTTACAGAGAGCTGAATTTGAAGACTTGGGTGCAGAAGAACTGTTAAAGAGAACAGAACTTGTAGACTGGGTTGAAGATGGACTGTTTCAGAGAGCAGAGGTTGAAGACTGAGGTTCAGAAGGATCGCTACAGAGAGCAGAGATTGGAGACTGGGGTGAAGCAGGACAGATTCAGAGAGCACAGTTGGGAGACTGGGGTGAAGAAGAAATGTTGCAGAGAGCAGAGGTTGGAGACTGGGGTGCAGAAGGACTGTAGCAGAGAGTAGAGGTTGGAGACTGCCATGCAGAAGGACTGTTGCAGAGAGCAGATGTTGGGACTGGGATGCAGATGGATCCATGCAGAGAGAAGAGGTTGGAGACTGGAGTTTAGAAGGACTGTTGCAGAGAGAAGATGTTGGAGACTGGGGTGCAGAAGAACTGCTGCAGAGAGCAGAGTTTGGAGACTGAGGTGCAGAAGGACTGTTACAGAGAGCAGAGGTTGGAGACTGGGATGCAGAATAACTGATATTGAAAGTAGAGTTTGGAGACTGGGGTGCAGATGACCGTTACAGACATTATAGTTTGGAGACTGCGGTACAGAAGAACTGTTACAGAGAGCAGAGTTTGGAGCCTTATGTTCAGAAGGACTGTTGAAGAGAAAAAAGTTTGGATACTGGGGTGCAGAAGGACCATAGCAGAGAGCAGAGGTTGGAGACTGAGGTGCGGAAAGACTGTTATAGAGAGCAAAGTTTGGAGAACGGGGTGAAGAAGGATCTTATAGGGAGCAGAGGTTGGAGACTGGAGTGCAAAAGGACTGTTGCAGAGAGCAGAGTTTAAAGACCGGGGTGCAGAAGGACTGTTGCAGGGAGAAGTGGTTGGAGACTGAGGTGCAGATGGTTCATTGAAAAGAGAAGAGGTTGGAGACTGGGGTGCATTAGGTTTGTTACAGAGAGCAGATTTTGGAGACTGGGGTGCAGAAGACCTGTTATAGAGAGCAGAGGTTGGAGACTGAGGTGCAGAAGGATTGTTACAGAGAGCAGAGGATGGAGACTGAAGTGCAGAAGGACTCTTACAGAGAGCAGAGGTTGGAGACTGGGGTGCAGAAGGATCATGCAGAGGGCAGAGGTTGGAGACTGAGGGGCGGAATGATCATTGCAGAGAGAAGAGGTTTCAGACTGTGGTGCAGAATGATCGTTACAGAGAGCAGAGGTTGGAGACTGGGGTGCAGAAGGACAGTTACTGAGAGCACAGATGGAGACTGGGGTGCAGAAAGAGTGTTACAGAGAGAAGAGGATGGAGACTGGTGTACAGAAGAAGTGTTACAGAGAGCAGAGTTTGTAGATTGGTGTCCAGAAGAACTGTTAAAGAGAGCAGAGTTTGGAGACTGAGATGCAGAAAAATTGTTACAGATAGCAGAGTTTTGACACTGATGTTCAGAGGGACTGTTACAGAGAGCAGAGCTTGGAGCTGGTGTGTAGGAGGATCATTGCAGAGAACAGAGTTTTGAGACTCAGGTGCCGAAGGATCATTGCAGAGAGCCGAGGATGCAGACTAAAGTGCAGAAGGATCACTACAGATTGCAGAGTTTGAAGACAGTGAGCACAGGTTGGAGACTGGGGTTAAGAAGAAATGTTACAGAGAGCAGAGGTTGGAGACTGGGGTGCAGAAGGACTTTTGAAGAGAGCAGATTTTGGAGACTGCGGTACAAAAGGACTTTTACAAAGAGGAGAGGTTGGAGACTAGGGTGCAGAACGATTCTTACAGAGAGCAGACATGGAGACTGGGGTGCAGAATAACTGTTGCATAGAGCAGAAGTTGGAGACTGGGTTGCAGAAAGTTCATTGCAGATAGTAGAGGTTTGAGACTGGAGTGTAGAAGGACTTTTTCAGAGAGCATAGGTTTGAAACTGGGGTGCAGAAAAACTTTTGCAGAGAGCACAGGTTGGTAACTGAGGTGCAGAAGGACTGTTACAGAGAGCAGAGGTTGGAGACTGGGGTGCAGAAGAACTGATACAGAAAGCAGAGTGTGTAGACTGGGGTGCAGTAGGACCATTACACAAAGCAGAGTTTGGAGACTGTGGTACACAAGGACTGTTAGAGAGAGCTGAGTTTGGAGACTGGGGAGCAGAAGCAGTAATTCAGAAATAAAGTTTGGAGACTGGGGTGCCGAAGGACAGTTACAGAGAGCACAGATGGAGACTTGGGTGCAAAAGAAATGTTGCAGAGAGCAGACGTTGGAGACTGAGGTGAAGAAGGTCCATTGCAGAGAGCAGAAGTTGGAGACTGAATTTTGAAGAACTGTTACAGAGAGCAGAGTTTGGAGACTGGGGTGCAGAAGAACTGATACAGAAAGCAGACGTTGGAGACTGCGGTGCAAAAGGACCGTTACAGAGAGAAGATGTTGGAGACTGCGGTACAGAAGGACTGTAACAGAAAGCAGAGTTTTGAGACTGGGGTGCAGAAGCACTGTTACAGATAGCACAGTTTCGAGACAGGGTTGCAGAATGATTTTACAGAGAGCATTTTGGAGACTGAATTTCAGAAGGACTGTTTCAGAGAGCAAAGGTTGGAAATTGGGATCCAGAAGGATTGTTTCAGAGTTTAGAGTTTTCGGACTGATGTGCAGAAAGACTGTAGTAGAGAGCAGATATTGGATCATGGGGTGCAGAAGGACTGTTACAGAGAGCAGAGTTTGGAGACTGGGTGGCAGAAAAATCGTTGCAGAGAGCACAGGTTGGGGACTGGGGTGCAGAAGGCCTGTTACAGAGAGCAGAGGTTGAAAACTGGAAGGATCTTACAGAGAACAGAGTTTGGAGACAGAGATACAGAAAGACTTTTGTAGAGCATAGAGTTTGGAGACTGAGTTGCAGAAGGACTGTTAAAGAGAGCAGAGGTTGGAGACTGAGGTCCAGAAGGATCGTTACAGAGATCAGAGTGTGGAGACTGGGGAGAAGAAGGAGTGTTACAGAGAGCAAAGTTTGGAGATTGGGGTGCAGTAGAACTGTTACCTGGAGCAGAGGTTGGAGACTGAGGTGCAGAAGAACTGTTGCAGAGAGCAGAGTTTGGAAACTGAGGTGCAGAAAAACTGTTACAAAGAGCAGAGTTTGGAAACTGGGGTGCAGAAAAACCGTTGCAGAGAAAAGATGTTGGAGACTGGGGTTCAGAAGGACTGTTACAGAGAGCAGAAGTTGGAGACTGAAATGCAGAAGAACCTTTTCAGATTGCAGAACTTCGAGACTGAGGTGGAGTAGGACTTTTAGAGAGGAGAGGTTGGAGACTGGGGTGCAAAAGGATTCTTACAGAGAGCAGAGTATGGATACTGGGGTGCAGAAGGAGTTTTACAGAGTGCATAGTTTGGAGATTGGGGTTTAGAAGAACTGTTACAGAGAGCAGAGGTTGGAGACTGGGGTGTAGAAGGTCTCTTACAGGGAAAAGAGTTTTGAGACGTACGTGAAGATGAATTTTAAAGAGAGCAGATTTTGAACACTGATGTGCAGAAGGACAGTTACAGAGAGCAGAGCTTGGTGACTGGGGTGCAGAAGGAGTGTTGCAAAGAGCAGAGTTTGGAGACTGTGGTGAAGAAGGATCGACGTAGAGAGCAGAGGTTGGAGACTGGGGTGCAGCAGGACAGTTGCAGAGAGCACTGTTTGGAGACTAGGGTGAAGAAGGACTGTAGCAGAGAGCAGAGGTTGAAGACTGAGGTGCAGAAGGACTGTGGCAGAGAGAAGAGGATGAAGATTGGGGTGCAGAAGGACTGTTGCAGAGAGCAGAGGTTGGAGACTGAGGTGAAGAAGGACTGTTAAAGAGAGCAGAGTTTGGAGACTTGGGTGCTGAATAACTGATATCGAAAGTAGAGTTTGGAGTCTCGGGTGCAGAAGGACCATTACAGACAGCAGAGGTTGGAGACTGCAGTACAGAAGGACTGTTACAGAGAGCAGAGTTTGGAGCCTTAGGTGTACAAAGACTTTTGCTTAGAATAGAGGTTGAAGACTGGGGTGCAGAAGGACTGTTTCAGAGAGCAGAAGTTGGAGACTGAGGTGCAGAAGGATCGTTGCAGAGAGCAGAGTTTTCAGACTGAGGTGCAGAAGGACTGTAACAGAGAGCAGATGTAAAAGACTGGGTTGTACAAGGACTGCTGCAGAGAGTAGCAGTTGGAGAATCGCGTCAAGAAGGACTGTTGCAGAGAGCATAGGTTGGAAACTGGGGTGAAGAAGAACTGCTTCAGAGTAGAGTTTAGAGACTGAGGTGCAGAAGGACTGTTACAGAGAACAGACGTTGGAGACTGGGGTGCAGAAGGACTGATACAGAAAGCAGACGTTGGTGACCTGGGTGCAGAAGGACTGTTGCAGAGAGCAAAGGTTGGAGACTGAGGTGGAGAAGGACTGTTTCAGAGAGCAGATGTTGGAGAATGGGGTGCAGAAGAACTGTTGCAGAGAGCAGAGATTGCAGACTGGGTTGAAGAAGGACTATTGCAGAGAGCAGAGGTTGCAGACTGAGGTATAGAAGGACTGTTACAGAGAGCAGAGTTTGGAGAATGTGGGGCAGAAGCACTGATACAGAAAGCAGAGTTTGGAGACTGGGCTTCAGAAGGACCCTTACAGAGAACAGAGGTTGGAGACTGCGGTACAGAAGGACTGTTACAGAGAGCAGAGGTTGGAGACTGGGGTGCAGAATAAGTGTTGTAGAGAACAGAGGTTGGAGATTTGGGGGCAGAAGTACTGTTGCAGAGAGAAGAGGTTGGTGTCTGAGGTGCAGAAGGACTGTTACAGAGAGCAGAGTTTCGAGACCGGGGTGCAGAAGGACTGATACAGAAAGGAGAGTTTGGAGACTGGGGTGCAGAATGACCATTACAGAGAGCAAAGGTTGGAGACTGAAGTACAGAAGTACTGTTACAGAGAGCAGAGGTTTGAGACTGCGGTGGAAAAGGACTGTTACAGAGAGCATATTTTGGAGACTGGGATGAGGAAGGACTGTTGCAGAGAGAAGAGGTTGAAGACTGGGTTGCAAAAGGACTGCTGCAGAGAGCAGAGGTCGCAGAGTGAGGTGCAGAAGGACTGTTTCAGAGAGAAGAGTTTGGAGACTGTGGTGAAGAAAGACTGATGCAGAAAGCAGAGGCTGGAGACTGGGGTTCAGAAGGACTCTTAAGGAGAACAGAGGTTAAAGACTGTGATACAGAAGAACTGTTGTAGAGAACTGGTTGGAGACTAGGGTGCAGTAGAAATGTTACAGAGAACAGCGTTTGGAAACCTGGGTGCAGAAGGATCTTACAAAGAGGAAATTTTGGAGACTGGAACGCAGAAGGAATTTTGCAGAGAGCAGACGTTGGAGACTAATGTGCAGAAAAACTGTTACAGAGAGCAGTGTTTGGAGACTAGGGTGCAGGACTGATACTGAGAGCAGAGGTTTGAGACTGGGGTGCAGAAGGACTGTTAAAGAGAGCAGAGTTTAGAGACTTGAATGTAGAAGGCATGTTACAGAGAGTAGAGGTTGTAGACTGGGGTGCTGAAAGCCTCTTACAGAGAACAGAGGTTGGAGACTGATGTGCAGAAGGACTTTTCAGAGAGCAGAGGTTGGAGCCTGGGGTGCTGAAAGACTGTTGCACAGTGCAGTGTTTGAAGACTGGGATGCAGTAGGACTGTTGCAGAGAGAAGAGGTTGGAGACTGGCATCCAGAAGGACTGTTACAGAGAGCAGAGTTTGAAGCCTGGCGTGCAGAAAGACTGATGGAGAAAGCAGAGTTTGTAGACTGGATTGCAGAAAGACTGATACAGAAAGCAGAGGTTGAAGATGGGGTGCAGAAGGACCCTTACAGAGAACAGAGGTTTGAGACTGTGCTACAGAAGGACTGTTACAGAGAGCAGAGGTTTTATACTGGGGTGCACAATAAATGTTGTAGAGGAAACAGGTTGTAGACTCTGGTGCTGAAGGACCATTGCAGAAAGCATATGTTGGAGACTGGGTTTCAGAAGGATCTTACAGAAAGCAGAGTATTGACACTGACTGTTGCAGAGAGCAGAGGTTCGAGATTGGGGCGCAGAAGGACTGTTGCAGAGAGCAGAGGTTGGAGTCTGAGGTGCAGAAGGACTGTTACAGAGAGCAGAGGTTGGTGACTTTGGTGGGAAAGTACTTTTGCAGAGAGCAGATTTTAAAGACTGGAGTGAGGATGGACTGTTGCAGAGAGCAGAGGTTGAAGACTGGGGTGCAGAAGGACTGTTGCAGAGAGCAGATGTAGCAGATTGAGGTGCAGAACGACTGTTACAGAGAGCAGAGTTTGGAGACTGTGGTGCAGAAGGACTGATACAGAAAGCAGAGGTTGGAGACACAGGGTGCAGAAGGACACTTACAGAGAACAGAGGTTGAAGACAGCGGTGCAGAAAAACTGTTGTAGAGATCAAGGTTGGAGAGTGGGGTGCAGAGGGACCATTGCAGAGAGCAAATTTGGAGACTGAGGTGCAGAAGGAATGTTACAGAGAGCAGAGTTTGAAACTGTTGTGCACAAGGATCTTACAGAGAGGAAAATTTGGAGACTGGGGTGCAGAAGAATTGTTGCAGGGAGCAGACGTTGAAGACTGGGGTGAAGAAGGATCGTTGCAGAGAGTAGATTATGGTGACTGGGGTATAGAAGGACTGTTCTAGAAAGCAGAGGTTGGAGACTGGGGTGCAGAAAGACTGTTTCAGAGAGCAGTTGTTGAAGACTGAGGTTCAGAAAAACTGTTACAGAGAGCATGTTTTGAGACTAAGGTGCAGGACTGATACTGAGAGCAATGTTTGAAGACTGGGGTGCAGAAGGATCTTACAGAGAGCAGAGTTTGGAGACTGAGGTGCAGAAGGACTGCGCCAGAGAGCAGAGGTTGGAGATTGGGGTGCAGAAGGACTGTTAAAGAGAGCAGAGTTCAGAGACTTGGGTGCAGAAGGCCTGTCACAGAGAGCAGAGCATGGAGACTGAGGTGCAGAAGGACTGTTACAAAGATATATGTTGAATACTGAGGTGCAAAAAGACCATTGCAGAGAGCAGATATTGGAGACTGAGATGCAGAAGGACATTTGCGGAGTGCAGAGGTTTGAGACTTGGGTGTAAAAGGACTGTTGCAGCGAGGTTGGGGATTGGGGTGCCAAAGGACCTTTGCAGAGAGCAGAATTTGGAGACTGAGGTGCAGATGGCCTGTTACAGAGAGCAGAGGTTGGAGACTTGAGTGCAGAAGAACTGATAGAAAAATCAGTGTTTGGAGACTGGAGTTCAGAATACACTTACAGACAGAAGAGTTTGGAAATTGCAGTACAGAAGAACTGTTACAGAGAGCAGAGATTGGAGACTGGGTTGGAGAAAGACTGTTGCAGAGATCTTATGTTGGAGACTGGGGTGCAGAAGGACTGTTGTAGAGAGTAGGTTGGAGACTGGCGTGCAGAAGGACTTTTGCAGAGAGTAGGGTTTGGAGATTGGGGTGCAAAAGACTGAGGTGAAGAAGGACTGTTGGAGACAACAGAGTTTGGAGACAGGGGTGCAGAAGGACCGTTGCAGAGAGCAGAGGTTGGAGACTTAGGTGCAGAAGGACCATTGCTGAGAGCAGCGTTTGGAGACTGACGTGAAGAAAGATTTTTATAGAGAGAAGAGGTTGGAAACTGAGGTGCTTAAGAACTGTTACAGAGAGCAGAGGTTGGAGACTGGGTTGCAGATGGATCTTACAGAGAGCAGAGATTGGAGACAGGGGTGAAGAAGGACTGTTATAGAAAGCAGAGATTGGAGACTTGGGTGCAAAAAGACTGCTGTAGAGAAAAGAGGTTGAAGCTTAGGTGCGGAAGGACTGTTGCAGATAGAAGAGGTTGGAAGAGGTTAAGAAGGACTGTTACAGAGAGCAGAGTTTGGAGACTGGGGTGCAGAATGACTAATATAGAAAGCAGAGTTTGGAGACTGCGGTGCAGAAGGACCGTTACAGAGAGCAGAAGTTGGAGACTGTGGTACAGAAAGACTTTTACAGAGAGCAGAGGTTGCACACTGGGGTGTAGAAGGATTATTGCAGACAACAGAAGTTTGCGACTGAGGTGTAGAAGACCGTTGCAGAGAGCAGAGGTTGAAGACTGATGAGCAGAAGCATTGTTACAGAGAGCAGATTTTGGAGACTGGGGTACAGAAGGACTGTTTCAGAGAGCAGATGTTGGTAGCTGGGTGCAGAAGGATCTTCAAGAGAGCAGAGGTTGGAGACTGGGGTGCAGAAAACTGTTGCAGAGTTTAGATGTTGGAGACAGGGGTGTAGAAGGATAGTTGCAGAGAGAATAGGTTGGATACTGGGGTGCTGAAGGCCTGTTACATAGAACTGAGTTTTTAGAATGGGGTTCAGGAGGCCTGTTACAGAGAGCAGAGTTTGGAGACTGGGGAGCAGGTTGACTGTTACAAAGAGCAGAGTTTGGATACTGGGTTGCAGAAGGATCTTATATAGAGCAGAGTTTGGAGACCTAGGTGCAGTAGGACTGTTACAGAGAGCAGAGGTTGGAGACTGGGGTGTAGAAGGATACTTGCAGAGAGCAGAGTTTCCAGACTGAGGTGCAGAAGGACTGTTGAGAATGCAGATGTTTAAGACTGGGTTGCAGAAGGATGGTTGCAGTGAGGAGATGTTGGAGGCTGGAGTGCAGAAGGACTCTTACAGAGAGCAGAGGTTGGAGACTGAGGTGCAGAAGGACAGTTACAGACAGTAGAGTTTAGACACAGAGGTGTAGAAGGACCGTTGCAGAGAGCAGATGTTGGAGACTGGGGTGTAAAAGGACTGTTGCAGAGAGCAGAGGTTGGGGACTGGGATGAAGAAGGACTATTGCAGAGAGCAGAGTTTGGAGACTGATGTGCAGAAGGACTGTTTCAGAAAGTAGAGTTTTGAGACTGGGGTGAGGAAGGACTGATACAGAAAGGAGACTTTGGAAACTGGGGTGTATAATGACCATTACAGAGAGCAGAGGTTGGAGACTGCAGTACATAAGGACTGTTACAGAGAGTAGAGATTGGAGACTAGTGTACAGAAGGACTGTGGCAGAGAGCAGATGGTGGACACTGTGGTACAGAAAGACTGTTGCAGAGAGCAGAGGTTGGTCAATGGGGTGCAGAAAGACTGTTGCAGATAACAGAAGTTGGAGACTTGGGTTTAGATGGACTGTCGCAGAGAACAGAGCTTGGAGACTGGGGTGCAGAAGGACCGTTGTAAAGAGCAGAGGTGGGAGACTGGGGTGGAGAAGGATTGTTACAGAGAGCAGAGTTTGGAAACTGAGGTGCAGAAGGATCTTACAGTGTTTGGAGTCTGGTGTGCAGGATGACTGTTTCAGAGAGAAGACTTTGGAGACTGGGGTGCAGAAGAATCATTGCAGAGAACAGGTTGAAGACTGGGGTGCAGAAGGACGGTTACAAAATGCAGAGTTTGAAGACTGTGGTACAGAAAGACTGTTACAGAGAGCAGAGGATGGAGACTGGGGTGCAGAAGGACTGATCCAGAAATCAGAGTTTGGAGACTGGGTATTACAAGGATCTTACTGAGCGCAGAGTTTGGAAATTGAGATGCAGCAGGACTGTTAGAAAGCACAGAGTTTGGAGAGTGAGGTACAGAAAGATCATTGCAGAGAGCAAAGGTGGAGACTGTGTTGCAGAAGGATCGTTACAGAGAGCAGATGTTGGAGACTGGGGTGCAGAAGGACTGTTAAAGAGAGAACAGGTTTGAGACTGGGGTGCAGAAAAAATTTTGCAGAGAGCACAGGTTAGAGACTGTGGTGCAGAAGGACTGATATAGAAAGCAGAGGTTGGAGACTGGGGTGGAGAAAGACCCTTACAGAGATCAGAGTTTGGAGACTAGGATGCAGAAGGACTGTTACAGAGAGCAGAGTTTGGAGACGTGGTGGAGAAAAATCGTTACAGAGAGAAGAGGTTGGGGATGGGGTGAAGAAGGCCTGTTACAGAAAGCAGAGGTTGGAGACTGAGGTGCAGAAGGACTGTTGCAGAGAGCAGAGGTTTGAGACTGAGGTGTAGAAGGACTGTAACAGAGAGCAGAGTTTGGAGACTGGGGTGCAGAAGGACTGATACAAAAAGCACAGTTTGGTATGCACAATGACAGTTACAGAGAGCAAATGTTGGAGACAGCAGTATATAAAGACTGCTACAGAGAGCATATGTTGGAGACTGGGGAGCAGACGGACTGTTTCAGAGAGCGGAGGTTGGAGACTGAGGTGAAGAAGGACTGTTGCAGAAAACAGATGTTTGAGACTGGGGTGCATAATGACCATTGCAGAGAGCAGAGGTTGGAGACTGATGTGCAGAAGGACTGTTGTAGAGAGCAGCGTTTGGAGACTGGGGTGCAGAAGGACTGTTGCAGAGACCATAGGTTGAAGACTGAGGTGCAGAAGTCGTGTTAGAGAGAGCAGAATTTGATTACTCGGGTTCAGAAGGACAGTTACAGAGAGCAGAGATTAAATACAGGGTTGCAGAAGGATCTTACAGAGAGAAGAATTTGGAGACGGAGGTGCAGTTGGACTGTTAAAGAAAGAAGAGGTTGGAAATTGGGGTGCAGAAGGATTGTTACAGAGACCAGAGTTTGAAGATTGCTGTATAGAAAAACTGTTACAGAGAGCTGAGTTTGGAGACTGGGGTGCAGAAGGAATGTTACAGAGAGCACAGGTTAGAGACTGAGGTTCAGAACAACTGATATAGAAAGCAGAGTTTGGACACTGGGTGCAGAAGGCACGTTAAGGAGAGCAGAGGTTGGAGACTGAGGTACAGAAAAACTGTTACAGAGAGCAAATGTTGGAAACTCGAGAGTAGAAGTACTATTGCAGAGGACAAATGTTGGAGACTGGGGTGCCGCAGGACACTTGCTGAAAGCAGAGTTTAAACACTGGAGTAAAGAAGGAATGTTACAGAGAGCAGAGTTTGGAAACTGGAGTGCAGAAGGATCATACAGATAACAGAGTTTGGAGACTGTGGTGCAGCAGGACTGTTGCAGAGAGAAGAGGTTGGAGACTGGAGTGTAGAAGGACTGTTGCAGAGAGCATAGTTTGGAACCTGAGGTGCAGAATTCCTGTTAAATAGAGCAGAGGTTGGAGACTGAGGTGCTGAAGGATTGTTACAGAGATCAGAGTTTGGAGACTGGGGTGCAGAAGGACTGTTGCAGAGAGCAGATTTTAGATACTGGGATGCAGATTGACTGTTACACAGAGCAGAGTTTTGAGACTGAGGTGCAGAAGGACTGTTACAGAGAGCAGATCTCGGAGACTGGGGAGCAGAAATAATTTTGCAGTGGATCGTGGTATGAGACTGGGGTTAAGAAAGAATGTTACAGAGAGAAGAGTTTGAAAACTGGAGTGCAGACGGACCTTACAGAGAGAGAGGTTGGAGCTGTGGTGCAGAAAGACTGTTGCAGAGAGCAGACAGTGGAGACAGGGGTCCAGGAAAATCGTTGCAGAGAGCAGAGTTTGGAGAATGGGGTGCAGAAGGACTATTGCAGAGAGCAGATGATGGAGACTGGGGTGCAGAAGGACTGTTGCAGAGAGCAGATTTTAGATACTGGGATGCAGATTGACTGTTACACAGAGCAGAGTTTTGAGACTGAGGTGCAGAAGGACTGTTACAGAGAGCAGAGTTAGGAGACTGGGGTGCAGAAAGACTGTTACCGAGAGCAGAGGTTGGAGACTGGCATTCAGATGGATCTTACAGAGAGCAGAGTTTTGAGACTGGGGTGCAAAAATACTGTTGTAGTCAGCAGATGTTAGAGACTGGGGTAGAGAAGAATCATCACAGAGAGAAGAGGTTGAAGACTGGGTTGGAGAAGGCCTGTTACAGAGAGCAGAGTTTGGAGACTGTTGTGCTAAAGGACTATTACAGAGTGCAGAGTTTAAAACCTGGGTTTCAGAAGTATCTTACAGAGAGCAAAGATGGAAAACTGAGTTGCAGAATAACTGTTAGAGAGAGCAGATGTAAGAGACTGGGGTGCAGAAGTCCTGTTACAGAGAGCAGAGTTTGGATACTGGGTGGCAGAAGTCATTTTACAGAGAGCAGAGTTTGGAGACTGTTGTGCAGAAGGACTGTTAAAGAGTGCAGAGTTTAAAGACTGGGTTTTAGAAGGATCTTACAAAGAGCATAGTTGGGAGAATGAGGTGCAGAAGGACTGTTACAGAGAGCAGAAGTAGGAGACTGTGGTGCAGAAGGGTCCTTGCAGTGAGCTGAATTTTCAGAGTGAGGTGCAAAAGGACTGTTGCAGAGAGCAGATATTGGAGACTGGGGTGTAGAAGTATTGTTGCAGAGAGCAGAGGTTGGAGACCGTTTGGCAGAGGCACTGTAACAGAGAGCAGAGTTTGAAACTGGGTTGCAGAAGGATCTTACAGTGAGCAGAGGTTTCAGACAGGGGTGCAGAAGGATTGTTACAGAGAGCAGAGCTTGGAGATTGTGGTCCAGAAGTACTCTTGCAGAGAGCAGACGTTTGAGACTGGGTTTCAGAAAGATCGTTGCAGAAAGCAGAGTTGGAGACTGGGGTGTAGAAAGACTGTTGCAGAGAGCAGATGTCGGAGACTGGAGTGCAGACGGACTGTTGCAGAGAGCAGAGGTTGGAGAGTGAGGTTCAGAAAGACTGTTGCAGAGAGCAGAGGTTGGAGAACGAGGTGCAGAAAAACAGTTAAAGAGAGCAGAGGTTGGAGACTGGGGTGCAGAAGGATTGTTACAGAGAGCAGAGGTTGGAGACTGGGGTTCAGATGGATCTTACAGAGAGCAGATTTTGGAGACTGTGGTGCAAGAGGACTCTGTCAGATAGCAGAGGTTGGAGACTGGTGTGAAGAAGAATCTTTGCAGAGAGAAGTGTTTGGAGACTAGGGTGCAGAAGGCCTGTTACAGAGAGCAGTGGTTGGAGACTGGGTTGCAGAAGGATCTAACAGAGAGAAGAGTTTGGAGACTGGGGTGCAGGAGGACTGTTGCAGAGAGATGACATTTGAGACTGAGGTGCAGAAGAATCATTGCAGAGAACAGGTTGAAGACTGGGGTGCAGAAGAACGGTTACGAAATGCAGAGTTTGAAGACTGCGGTACAGAAAGACTGTTACAGAGAGCAGAGGATGGAGACTGGGGTGCAGAAGGACTGATCCAGAAATCAGAGTTTGGAGAATGGGTTTTACAAGCATCTTACCGAGCGCAGAGTTTGGAAATTGAGGTGCAGCAGGACTGTTAAAGAGCACAGAGTTTGGAGAGTGAGGTAAAGAAGGATCATTGCAGAGAGCAGATATGGAGACTGTGTTGCAGAAGGATCGTTACAGAGAGGAGAGGTTGGAGACTTGGGTGAAGAAGGACTGTTAAAGAGAGCACAGGTTGAAGACTGGGGTGCAGAAAAAATTTTGCAGAGAGCACAGGATGGAGACTGTGGTGCAGAAGGACTGATATAGAAAGCAGAGGTTGGAGACTGGGGTGGAGAAGGACCCTTACAGAGAGCAGAGTTTGGAGACTGGGGTGCAGAAAGACTGTTACAGAGAGCAGAGTTTGGTGACGGGGTGGAAAAAAATCGTTACAGAGAGAAGAGGTTTGGGATGGGGTGAAGAAGGCCTGTTACAGAAACCAGTGGTTGGAGACTGAGGTGCAGAAGAACTGTTTCAGAGAGCAGAGGTTTGAGACTGAGGTGTAGAAGGACTGTAACAGAGAGCAGAGTTTGGAGACTTGGGTGCAGAAGGACTGATACAAAAAGCACAGTTTGGAGACTGGTGTGCACAATGACAGTTACAGAGAGCAAATGTTGGAGACAGCAGTACAGAAAGACAGCTACAGAGAGCAGAGTTTGGAGACTGGGGTAGAGAAGGACTGTTACAGAGAGCATATGTTGGAGACTGGTGAGCAGAAGGACTGTTTCAGAGAGCGGAGGTTGGAGACTGAGGTGAAGAAGGACTGTTGCAGTAAACAGATGTTGAAAACTGGGGTGCATAATGACCGTTGCAGAGAGCAGAGGTTGGAGACTGAGGTGCAAAAGGACTGTTGTAGAGAGCAGAGTTTGGAGACTGGGGTGCAGAAGGACTGTTGCAGAGACTATAGGTTGAAGACTGAGGTGCAGAAGTCGTGTTACAGAGAGCAGAGTTTGGAGACTCGGGTGCAGAAGGACAGTTACAGAGAGCAGAGGTTAAATACAGCGTTGCAGAAGGATCTTACAGAGAGCAGAATTTGGAGACGGAGGTGCAGTTGGACTGTTACAGAAAGAAGAGGTTGGAAATTGGGGTGCAAACGGATTGTTACAGAGACCAGAGTTTGAAGATTGCGGTATAGAAAAACTGTTACAGAGAGCCGAGTTTGGAGACTGGGGTGCAGAAGGAATGTTACAGAGAGCACAGGTTAGAGACTGAGGTTCATAAGGACTGATATAGAAAGCAGAGTTTGGAGACTGGGTGCAGAAGGCACGTTACAGAGAGCAGAGGTTTGACACTGAGGTACAGAAAGACTGTTACAGAAAGGAAATGTTGGAAACTCGAGAGTAGAAGTACTGTTGCAGAGGACAAACGTTCGAGACTGGGGTGCCGCAGGACACTTGCTGAAAGCAGAGTTTAAACACTGGAGTAAAGAAGGAATGTTACAGAGAGCAGAGTTTGGAAACTGGAGTGCAGAAGGATCTTACAGATAGAAGAGTTTGGAGACTGTTGTGCAGAAGGACTGTTGCAGAGAGCAGAGTTTGGACACTGGGGTGCAGAAGGACTGTTGCAGAGAGCAGAGGTTGGAGACTGGAGTGTAGAAAGACTGTTGCAGGGATCAAAGTTTGGAACTTGAGGTGCAGAAGTCCTGTTACATAGAGCAGAGGTTGCAGACTGAGGTGCTAAAGGATTGTTACAGAGATCAGAGTTTGGAGACTGGGGTGCAGAAGGACTGTTACAGAGAGCAGAGATTTGAGACTGGGGTGCAGAAAGACTGTTGCAGAGAACAAAATTAAAGACTGGGGTGCGGAAGTTCTGTTACAGAGAACAAAGGTTGGAGACTGGGGTGCAGAAGGTCTGTTGAAGAGAGCAGAGGTTGGATACTATGGTGCAGAAGGACACTTAGATAGAGCAGAAGTTGAAGATTGGGGTGTAGAAGAATTGTTAGAGAGCAGTATTTGGAGACTGAATTGCAGAAGGATCTTTCAAAGAACAGAGGTTGGAGACTGAGGTGCAGGTGGAGTGTTACAGAGAGCAGTGTTTGGAGACTGAGGTGCAGAAGAATTGTTACAGAGAGCAGAGGTTGGGGTCTGAGTTTAAGAAGGACTTTTACAGAGAGTTTGGAAATTTGGGTGCAGAAGAACCATTACAGAGAGCAGAGTTTGGAGACTGCGGTATAGGACTGTTACCGAGAAAAGAGGTTGGAGACTGGGGTGCAGAAGGACTCTTACATAGAGCACAGGTTGGAGACTGAGGTGCAGAAGGTTAGATACAGAGAACAGAGGTTGGAGACTGGGGTTCAGACAGACTGATACAGAAAGCAGAGTTTGGAAACTGGGGTGTAGAAGGACCGTTACAAAGAGCAGAGGTTGGAGACTGTGGTACAGAAGGACGGTTAAAGAGAGCAGATCTCGGACACTGGGGAGCAGAAGGAATTTTGCAGAGGATCATGTTGTGAGACTGGGGTTAAGAAAGAATGTTATAGAGAGCAGACTTTGGAAACTGGAGTGCAGAAGGATCTTACAGAGAGAGAGGTTGGAGACTGTGGTGCAGAAAGACTGTTGCAGAGAGCAGACATTGGAGACAGGGGTCCAGAAAAATCGTTGCAGAGAGCAGAGTTTGGAGAATGGGGTGCAGAAGGACTATTGCAGAGAGCAGATGATGGAGACTTGGGTGCAGAAGGACTGTTGCAGAGAGCAGATTTTAGATACTGGGATGCAGATTGACTGTTACACAGAGCAGAGTTTTGAGACTGACGTGCAGAAGGATTGTTACAGAGAGCAGAGTTTGGAGACTGCAGTGCATAAGGGTCTTACAGAGAGCAGAGGTTCGAGACTATGGTGCAGAAGCACTGTTGCCAAGAGCAGAGTCTGGAGACTGGGTTGCAGAAGGGTCTTACAAAAAGCAGAGTTAGGAGACTGAGGTGCAGAAGGATCATTGCAGAGAGCACAGATTTCAGACTGAGTTGTAGAAGGACTGCTGCAGAGAGCAGATATTGAAGACTGGGATGCAGAAGGACTGTTGCAAAGAGCAGATGTTAAAGACTGGGTTGTAGAAGGGTCGTCGCAGCGAGCAGAGTTTTCAGACTGAGGTGCAGAATGACTGTTGCAGAGAGCAGATGTTTGAGACTGGGTACAGAAAGATTGTTGCAGAGTGCAGAGGTTGGAAACTTTGGTGAGGAAGGATCTTTGATGAGAGCAGAGGTTGGAGAGCAGTGTGAAGAAGCACTGTTACAGAGAGCAGAGTTTGGAGACTGGGTTTCAGAAGGATATTACAGAGAGCAGAGGTTGCAGGCAGGGGTTCAGAAGGATTGTTACAGAGAGCAGAGGTTGAAGACTTTGGTGCAGAAGGACTGTTACAGAGAGCATAGGTTGGAGTCTGAGGTGTAGAAGGACTGCTACAGAGAGCAGGGTTTGGAGACTCATGTGCAGAAGGACTGTTACAGGAAGCAGAGTTTGAAGATTGGGGTGCTGAAGGCACCATTAATGAGAGCAGAGTTTGGATACTGTGGTATAGGACTGTTTCCGAGAGCAGAGGTTGGATACTGGGGTGCCGCAGGACCCTCAAAGTAAGAAGAAGTTACAGACTGCGGTGGAGAAGGAATGTTAGAGAGAGCAGATTTTGGAAACTGGCGTGCAGAAAGATGTTACAGAGAGCAGAGTTTGGAGACTGTGTTTCAGAATGACTGTTGCAGAGAGCAGATGTTGGAGACTGGAGTGCAAAGGACTGTCGCAGAGAGCAGAGGATGGAGAATGGGGTGCAGGAGGACTGTTGCAGAGAGCAGAGGTTGAAGACTGCGGTGCAGAAGGACGGTTACAGAGAGTAGAGGTTGGAGACTGGGGTGCAGAAAAAGTGTTGCAGAGAGCAGAGGTTTGAGACTGGTGTGGAGAAGAATCATTGCAGAGAGAAGAATTTGGAGACTTGGGTGCAGAAGGTCTGTTACAGAGAGCAGTGATTGGAGACTGGGTTGATGAAGGATCTTACAGAGAGCAGAGATTGGAGACTGAGGTGCAGGGGGACTGTTACCGAGAGCAGTGGTTGGAGACTGGGGTGCAGAATGATCGTGCAGAGAGCCGAATTTTCAGACTGAGGTGCAGAAGGACTCTTACAGAGAGCATAGGTTGGAGACTGAGGTATAGAAGGACTGTTACAGAGAGCAGAGTTTGGAGACTCAGGTGCAGAAGTACTGTTACAGGAAGCAGATTTTGGAAGTTGGTGTGCAGAAGGACCGTTAAGGAGAGCAGAGTTTAAAGACTGCTGTATAGGACTGTTACCGAGAACAGAGGTTTCAGACTGGTGTGCAGAATGACTCTTACATAGAGCACAGGTTTAAACTGAGGTGCAAAAAGATAGATACAGAGAACAGAGGTTGGAGACTGGGGTTCAGACAGACTGATACACAAATCAGAGTTTGGAGACTGGGGTGTAGAAGGACCGTTACAAAGAGGAAAAGTTGGAGACTCTGGTACAGAAGGACTGTTACAAAGAGCAGATCTCAGAGACTGGGGAGCAGAATAACTGTTGCAGAGGACAGAGGTTGGAGACTGGGGTGAAGAAGAAATGTTACAGTGAGCAGAGTTTTCAGACTGAGGTGCAGAAGGACTGTTGCGTAGAGCAGATGTTGGAGACTGTGGTGCAGAAAGATAGTCACAGAGAGCAGATTTTGGAGACTGGGGTGCAGAAGGACTGTTGCAGATAGCAGAGTTTGGAGACTTCGGTGCAGAAGGACTGTTGCAGAGAGCAGACGTTTTAGACTGGGGTGCAGAAGGACGGTTACAGAATTCAGAGGTTGGAGACTGAGGTTCAGAAAAACTGTTACAGAGCGCAGATTTTGGAGACTGGGTTGCTGAAGGACTGTAACAGAGAGCAGAGGTTGGAGACTGGGGTTCAGATTGATCTTACAGAGAGCAGAGATTGGAGACTGGGGTGCAAACAGACTGTTGCAGAGATTAGATTTAGGAGAATTGGGTGGAGAAGAATCGATGCAGAGAGAAGAGGTTGGAGACTGAGGTGCAGAAGGCCTATCACAGAGAGCAGAGTTTGGATTCTGGGTTCCAGAAGTCCTGTTACAGAGAGCAGAGGTTGGAGACTGTTGTGCAGAAAGACTTTACAGAGTGCAGAGTTTAAAGACTGGGTTACAGAAGGATCAAACAGAGAGCACAGTTGGGAGACTGAAGAGCAGAAGGACTGTTACAGAGAGCAGAGGTAGGAGACTTGGTTGCAGAAGGGTCGTTGCAGAGAGCAGAGTTTTTAGACTGAGGTGCAGAATTACTGTTGCAGAGAGCAGATGTTGAAGCCTGGGGTGCAGGAGGTCTGTTGCAGAGAGCAGATATTGGTAACTAGGGTGCAGAAGGACTGTTGTAGATAGCAGAGGTTGGAGACTGGGGTGCAGAAGGACTGTTGCAGAGAGCAGAGTTTGGAGAATGAGGTGCGGAAATCCTCCTACAGAGAGCAGAGGTTAAAGACTCTGGTGCAGAAGGACTGTTACAGAGAGCAGAGTTTGGATACAGGGGTGCAGAAGAATCTTACAGAGAGCAGAAGCTAGAGACTGAGGTGCAGAAGGACTGTTGCAGAGATCACAGGTTGGAGACTGGGATGCAGTAGGATCATTGCAGAGAGCAGAGGTTGGAGACTGGGGTGCAGAAGGACTGTTGTTGAGAGTATTGGTTGAAGACTGGGGTGCAGAAGGATCGTGCAAAGAGCACAGATTTGAGACTGGGTTGCAGAAGGACTGTTGCAGAGAGCAGAGGTTAAAGACTGAAGTGCAGAAGGACTGATACAGAAATCAGAGATTTG